>NW_015386858.1:1299861-1306388 GCF_001527695.2 Protobothrops mucrosquamatus | reverse complement strand
ATGTAATGCGCCGGTTAGAAATAGCAAAAGTTCAAACCGGAAATCACTTTCACTTCTTGCTGAAAAGTATCAAATCATCGCCATTTTAAGTTCACTTTCCACATTCCAAGCCAAGTACGAGAAGAATATATTATCCAAGTTAGAGTATAGTCCAAAAGTTAAAAAACAGACTTCCAGGGTCGGTTCGTCTGCTTTATACAGAACTCACAGTTGTCTTTAAGTTGCAGCGGTGACGGCAGCTTCTAGCTTCGCTTATAGCGAAGACGTCCTGGATCGCGGAGAATCCCGAGGCTCCGGAGGAGTTCTCACCTACATCGTCCACAAGGGACGACTCGGGAACTCAACTCCTACCTCGGGCAGCTCACCTTTCCCCCTATGCCCAGGGAAAAAGTATCAAGCCGTTTGACAGCTGATGCAGGCTGTCAAAACGGCTTTTACGCAGAAACAGGCGGGAGCAGCAAACAGCTGCGTCCAGCGAAGGCGCCTGCCACCGGAAGTCTGAGCCCACAACTTTATCATCCAAAAGGTAGAGAAGGGAACCAGAAGTAAAGGTATACTGGACCTAATCCTTACTAATCAAGAAGAAGTGATAGAAGGAGTTGAAGTTGCCGGAACCTGAAATTCAATATAATGCAAACACAAACAATAGAAAATAATCCAAACAGAGTCTTAAACTTCAAAAGAGCTGATTTTTAACAAACTCAGAGAGAACCTAGGAAAGATTCCATGGACAAAAATCCTAAAGGGGAAAACAACCCAAGAAGCGTGGGAAACTCTGAAAAATGCGATCATAAAGCTCAGTCCAGCACAATACCACTGAAAAAAACAAGAAATTCAAGAAGAAACCAGCATGGCTGAACAAAGCTCTCTCTGACAAACTGAAAGACAAAAAGGACAAGTACAAAAAAATGGAAAAGAGCGACACATAACTAAGGCCGATTATCAGCAGACAGCCAGAACATGCAAAGATGAAGTCAGGAAAGCAAAGACTCAGAATGGACGAATAAAAAAAAGTTTCTTCCAACATATTAATAACAAGAAAAAAGTCAAGGAAACTGTATGTCTACTAAAGAGAGAAGATGGCAAGGAAGTAATAGGCAGTAGAGAGAAAGCAGAGCTCCTTAACTCATTCTTTGCATCAGTCTTCACACAAAAAGAAATTATAGCCCAACATACCAAAAAAGACAAACTAGAAACAAAAATTAAAATCAAAATAAGAAAGAAAATGGTAAGAGAACACCTATCTGACCTTGACGAATATAAATCACCGGGACCCAACAGATTACATCCCAGAGGCAGATGTTAGAACCATTGCACTATATCTTTCAAAAATCCTGGAGCACTGGGGAAGTATCTGATGATGGGAAAGGGCTGATGTGGTTCCCATCTTCAGGAAAGGGGAAAAAAAAAACAGACCCAGGAAACTACAGACCAATCTGTCTAACATCAATACCTGGGAAGATCCTGGAAAAGATAATAAAAAAAATCTGTGAACAACTAGAAACAAACTAAGGTATAACCAGTAGCCAGCATGGGTTTGTCAAAAACAGATCATGCCAAACCAATATTATTTCATTCTTTGATAAAGTGACTAAATTAGTAGACCAGCGAAACACTGTGGTCATAGTACACTTAGATTTCAGTAAGGCATTTGACAAAGTAGACAACAACCTGCTGCCTAGTAAGCTAGAAAAAGATGAGATAGATAACAACACCATGAGATGGATCTGTAGCTGGCTGGCAAACCGTATTCAGCGAGTAGTCCACATGAAGAGAAGTAAGCAGTGGGATACCACAAGGCTTCTTCTTAGGCCCAGTACTCTTCAATATCTTCATTAATGACTTAGATGAGGGAATAGAAGGGGAACTCATCAAATTTGCAGATGACACTAAACTGGCAAGAATAGCCAACACCCCAGAAGATAAGCTCAGGATCCAAAAAGATCTTGATAAACTTGAACAATAGGCCCTATCCAACAAAATGAATTTTAAAGTGGAAGAAAACAAAGTTTTACATTTAGGCAGGAAAAATCAAAGATACAAGTACAGATTAGGTGAGACCTGGCTCAAAAATAGTAACTGTGAGAGGGACCTTGGAGTCCTAGTGGACAATCACTTGACTATGAGCCAGCAGTATGCAGCAGCAGCCAAAAAAGCTAATACAATCCTGGGTTGTATAAACAGAGGCATAAAATCAAGATCATGTGAAGTATTAGTACCACTTTATAAAACCCTAGTAAGACCGCATCTGGAATACTGCAACCAATTTTGGTCACCATACTACAAAAAAGATGTTGAAACCTTGGAAAAAGTTCAGAAAAGAGCAACTAAAATGATCAAAGGCCTGGAGACTAAAACATATGAAGAATGGCTGTAGGACTTGGGTTTGGCTAGTCTAAAGAAAAGAAGAAATAGGGGCGACATGATAGCAGTATTCCAGTATTTGAGGGGCTGCCACAAAGAAGAGGGTGTCAAGCTATTCTCCAAAGCACCAGAGGGCAGGACAAGAAACAATGGTTGGAAACTGACCAAAGAGAGAAGCAACCTGGAATTAAGGAGAAATTTCTTAACAGTGAGGACACTTAACCCACTTGGAACAGCTTGCCTTCAGAAATCGTGGTGGACAGTCATTTGTCTGAAATAGTATAGGTTCTCTTGCTCGAGCAGGGGGCTGGACTAGAAGACCTCCAAGGCCCCTTCCAATTCTATTCTATTCTATTCTATTCTATTCTATTCTATTCTATTCTATTCTATTCTATTCTAATCTAATCTAATCTAATCTATTCTAATCTAATTCTGAGACTTAGCTTTTCTGACTTCGTCCTTGCAGATTCAGACTATATACTGGTATTCTGTTTTAGCTATATATCCCTCTTTCCATTTTATATTTATAAATTTGTAAATATAAATTCCATTAAATTTATAAATCAATATAAAATATAAATTACAACTATAATTAACGTTATATAAAATTTATACTCACGTAGTCCAGCCTTATGAAGACTTGATCATCTACATCTCTGTTGCAATTCTGCACAACGGCTTCATCGGTCTTGCGGTCACATCTTTGATCTACCGTCTCTCCTCCTAGTTTAATGAGTATGGTTTTTTTTAACTATTAGGCAACAGATCACACACAAACGGTTGTTGGCAGGATGGGCGGGCCCTGAGGGCAGTAAACTCCACCTACTTTCAGATTTTCAATGCAAACAAATCGGCAAAACCAAGTCAGACGATCGTGGTCTCTGAAGCGCTTGCCGGAGGTTCGGCTAAAGGAACATTTGAGAGGTATCTTCTTTTATGGGGGGTTTACGGGGATTTAAACGGTGTGGTATTACTGGGTGTATATCGGCTCCCCCTTTTTTTAGCTAAGGAGAAATGGCGAAAAGAGCTCTGTTGTCGTAAAATTGAACAGGGCAGCTATTTTCAAAGTAGAGTAAAGCTGGTCTCTTTCGTCTCCCGTCTCTCCCTTAACCGCCTGTCCCCCAAAACCTCAATCCTGCTGAGGTTAGCCGAGCTCACTGGAAAAATGGGGAGAAGGATTGTAGTTTAAGTAATGCTTCAAGACAGTGTTTTATTAATTTTTCAACTCGTGTCTGAAATGGAAGTCTTTTAGCGCTTAGGTTTTTTTTTAAAATTTACTAGTTTTATATCCAGCTTTTCTTTCACCAGATTTATTTCTCGTAGCACAAAACTCCGTCTCGGAAGATAAAATAGAAGTAGTGAGACCCACCATACGCCACCTTGAATTCCCCCTTGGTTTGGTTTTGTTCAAGGATTGCTAGACCATCAAACTCGGTTTAAATTGTTTCTTTTTAAATGCTGTGAGAATGAATCTGGGAATGCCTGTTGAATGTCCTACTTTAAACCAGCAACTTTAGTCGTTTTGGTGAGATTGAAGTTCCATGCCTTTGGAGGACATTCAGTTAGAAAAGGTTATGTTTATTTAATTTTAATTCTGATCAAATCTTTTGTTATTTTTGTAAAGGGCTCAAGGTGGCAAGCATGCCTAATCCTCCTTTCCTATTTTCCTCACACCAACAAACCTGTGAGATGGGTTGGGCTGAGAAAGAATGAGTGGCTCAAAATCACCCAGCCAGCTTTCACGCCTTAAAGTGGGATTAGAATTCACCATCTCCTTAACCTGGTCCCTTAACCATTATAGACCATACGGATTCCCATATCAATCTGATTCTGAGATTATTAACCCTGTCAGTGACTTGCAGACCCTGCAATGCTTTGAATTGGTGGAGTAATTAAAAGCACCAGGCTAAAAACTGAGAGACTGTGAGTTCTAGTCCCACTTTAGTCACGAAACTCGCTCAGTGCCCTCCGGACTTTCTCTCTTTCTCAGCCCTAGGAAAGAGGCAAGGGTAATTCACTTCTGGAAATCTGCCAAGAAAATTGCAGTTTTTCTTGTTCAGGCAGTTGCCATGAGTCTCAACTGCCTCAACAACAACAACAACAATAATGCAAAAAAAAAAAAGAGATGTGATTACCAGCTGTCCTATTTAAGCAGTTAGAGGCAGGAAAATGTATCCCTTCTAGAATAACATTTGCAGCTTCCTTGCTCAGTGAATTGAGATACTGTGTTGAAAATGGCTATGGTTTGCAAACAGTATCATTGTTTTCTCAGGGTTTCAAAGGGAATAAAACAAGACAAAGTTACATGATCATAGCTGACCCATTTACAAATGAATGGTGGAGCTCAGCTAGCATGCAAAATACAAACGTAATTATGCCCTAATTCTTCCTTGGAGAGAAAAGGGCTATTAACTCCTGTGTCAATATTTGTATTTATGCCAGACAAGATGATTAAATGACAACTGTCTCTTGGTTTGGACAGCAATGTAGGCACTTGATAGTCATAACAAGAAAGATTTTCTAAGGCTATGCTTTTATTAATACTATATTTACCATATTATATATACCAGAAAACCAGAGCTGGACCTCAGTTGAGAAGACCTGAGTTCAAATTCCCATTTAGCTCTGAGCTTTGGCTGGAATGGCTTTGGGTCAGTCATCTTTCTCTGCCTCGTGGATTTCTTTTTTCTTTTTAATAAGATTTTTATTGATTTTTTCATACATTCAATAGTACTTGTTCAACAAATGTGTTTTCTGTGTTTTACATTTACTAATACAGATTTAATTCCTAATCCTTTATTCTTTCCTCTAGCCATTGATAAAACAAGTCCCAAGTTTGATAATATTCTGTTTCTTCTTTTTCTTTCAAAGTCAGTCTATCCATCTCTGCACATTCTAGTATTTTTAAAATTATTTCTTCATCTGATGGTATTCCTTCATTTTTCCAATATTGTGCAAATATAATTCTTGCCGCTGTTGTTACATGTAAAATCAAATATATGTTTTGTTTATCAGTCTTTTCTGGCATTATATCTAATAAAAAAAGTTCAGGTTTAAAATCTACATGTTTTCCCAACATCTTTTCTAGCCATGTATATATATTTTTCCAATAACTCTTTGCTTTGGCACATGTCCACCAAACATGGTAATAAGTACCTGACTTGTGTTTGCACTTCCAACATCTATCTGACATGTTTTTAAACATTTTTGCTAATCTTGCTGATGGCATTTCACAGAGCAGCCACAGAAATAAAATGGTGGTGATGGTGCTGTGTGTGTGTGTGTGTGTGTGGGTGTGAAAGAGAAGAGATTCATGCATAATCTCTCAAGGTTTTTTTCAAAGTAGGAAACAAATAGCATTCTTTTGGAGTCTTTACCATTCTCTATAAACAGAATGCAATGTAATTCAGCAAGGTAGGAGTCCCTTGCTAAAGTCCACTTTGTTTATTCCTGGCCAAAAGTCACCTTTCAGCTGTGGATTTTGAAATCACAGCTCACTCTCTTTGCAGCTCTTCCATGCAAGGTCAGATTGGCAAAGACATTTAATTAATTAATTATATTTATTTGCCTTCCATCTTGTATCCAACAACCCTGGGCAGCTTACAATATAGCGACATTGAAAACATTAAAATCATTCATTATAAAAACACAGCAGATAAAGACTGCTGTCGTTAACAGATAATGACACTAAGTCATCGTTCAGGTGCTTGGATTGTGGTAGTGTGGGAACTCTTAGCCACTATGGTTTGTAAAATCCGGGTTATAATATAGCGTGCGTGAATCCAAGCACTTGGGGTTTATTCAATAAATAATTATAATAATAATAATAATAATAATAGTAAAGTTGGAAGGGACCTTGAAGGTCATCTAGTCCAACCCCCTGCTCAGGCAGGAAACCCTATATCATTTCGGACAAATGGCTGTCCAGTCTCTTCTTAAAAACTTCCAGTGTTGGAGCATTCATCGCTTCTGGAGGCAGGTTGTTCCACTGGTTAATTGTTCTCACTGTCAGGAAGTTTCTCCTTAGTTCTAGGTTGCTTCTCTCCTTGATTAGTTTCCACCCATTGCTTCTTGTCCTGCCTCCAGGCGCTTTGGAAAATAGCTTGACTCCCTCTTCTTTATGGCAACCCCTGAGATATTGGAACACTGCTATCATGTCCCCC
>NW_015386858.1:1290383-1299353 GCF_001527695.2 Protobothrops mucrosquamatus | reverse complement strand
TCAAATGCCTTACTGAAGTCCAAGTAAATTATATCCACAGCATTCCTCTCATCCACTAATTTTGTCACTTGGTCAAAGAATGGTCAAAGAATTGTTTATTGATTATTTTTGCCTCTTCTCCCTCCATTCGGTTGGTAATCAAACATCAATAATGTTCTTCTTTTCCAGCCACAGAAATATTAGAAGACCATGTGGTTTTATGTGGTGGCCTTGCTGGGGTTCTATTTCCTGTTCCGTTGGTACCGTGAAAAAGAGATTTTGCCAAACCTGACAGAGAAATATGTCTTCATAACTGGTTGTGACTCTGGATTTGGCAATCTCCTGGCTCGACAGTTGGATGCGAAAGGTCTTCGGGTCTTGGCAGGTTGTTTGACCCAGCAGGCTGCAGAGAAGCTGAAAGAAGCCACGTCAGAACGGTTGCAGACCACCCTCATAGATGTCAACAGCACAGAAAGTTTGGACAAAGCAACGGAATGGGTGAAAAGCCAAGTGGGAGACAAAGGTTGGCACAGAAATCAGGCACTCTTGGGTTGTCTTTAGGGTTTGACTAAAATAGAATAATAAATGTATTTATTCTTCTTGTGTAAATTAGAGTGAATTTACAGAAGGGATAGCCCCACTTTTTATCACTACAGACCTCTGAAACTGATACATAAAAAAGATACTAAGCAGGAGATTTTGACCCTAGCTTCTCTAGGTTTGAAGTCCATTTTCTTTATCTCTGTACATATTAGACAATGTGACTGTTGAGCAACCCTTTTCTTTCAATGAAAAATGTTCCTTACTATGTATCGGAGGCAAGAGTTACTAAACTGGACTGAACTGTTGCCCTGTTACCCTGCAGATGTTTTAGACTGCAACTCCCATCAGCCTGAGCACAGACGATGGCAAACAATTTCAGGAGTTGTCCATAACCCCTGCAAGGTTGCTTGCCCTGCACTACATACAGTACAGTTTTGTTCTTGCTCCTTGTGTCTTCTGAGGCTGCTACTGATCTTTCTCCTCACAAGGGGTTTCAGAAAATGGTGCACATTGCAATTGGCTTGGTAATAAAGATGTAAATGGCTGACCACAGGTTGAATCAGGTTGTGGTGGCCATCCAGATGTGTAAGTTCTATGCAGTCCCAGCCAACACAGCCATGTGTTAGCAACAACAGGAAAGCTCAATTTTTCCCTTGCCCCACTAATCTTGGAATATAGTACATATGTCCCATAAGATTAGTCTTCACTTTTTATCAACATTTGCTGGCTTTAGTATTAAATGCAATCAGCATTTACTGTCTGGATTTATGGTAATTTTATAACAGTTAATTGTTATGTTATAGCAGGGGTCTTCAAACTTGGCCCTTTTTTGGCTTGTGGACTTCAACTCCCAGAATTCCTCAGCCAGTGTGCCTGGCTGAGGAATTCTGGGAGTTGACATCCACAAGTCATAAAAGGGCCAGGTTTGAAGACCCCTGGTGTTATAGTGACTGGGGCTTCCAACCTCAAAAATTATACATAGAAATGCATTAAAATAAGGTAACTGGCTTTTGATATGGCCAGCTTTGTTTTACCCAGAAAAGAATATACCGACTTAAATACTGAAGTGGTTTTGCTTGCCGATCCAGATTCAATGCTAGCTGCTTATCGATCAGATCAGTATTTTTTATTATTAGTAGTCTTTGTTTAACAATTGCCTTGCATAACCATTTGCAGTTATGATGATGATGAAAAAGCAATTTTGCAGCCAGTGCCTTTATTTGCAATTTTCACGGATTTGTAAAGCAAAGGAAAGTTGAAGTAAGAACAGGGTCTCACTTAATGACTGCTTCACCTAACAGCCAACTTGTCAGTTTCAATTTTTTTCAAGTTCTCATCCTGCCTTTATTATTTTTATAAATGACTGAAGACAGTGAGCATACTGTACCTAATATTCCTTCCTCTTCCTCTTTTCCCCACAACAACCCTGTGAGATGAATTGACCTCAAGAGAAGCTGAGTGATCCAGCTGGTTTTCATTCCTAAATCAGAACTAGAACTCACATCTTCTGGTTTCTAACATGGTGCCATAACCACTAGACAAGATTTATAGCTAATCATTTTCACTAAACAAGGATTAACTGCACTATTACTTCTCCCAGCAGTAGTGGATGTTTGTCACGCCAGGCATATATCAGATTGACTAATTTCACATTATTTGGAGACTGTCCCAATTTTTATGGACTTGCAAGATTGACTTCTAACATTATCTTCATTAGAAGGTTGCTGTGACAGAATTGAAAGCACATTTTTCCCCCTTGCCTTTACTTTCTAGGGCAGGTCTTCCTCCTCCTGTCTCCCAAGGATATTCCCACAGATTATTCCCACAAATAAGACTTATGAAAAATGACCACAAGTACCGGGAAGTTTTCATTAGTAGCTATCAAATGCCAAGGCAAATAAAATCATGTTCATCATATTTAAGTTGGTTGCTGCATGAAATCATGGGGGAATAATCTGTGGGAATATCCTTGGGAGACAGGAGGAGGAAGACCTGCCCTAGAAAGTAAAGGCAAGGGGGAAAAAATGTGCTTTCAATTCTGTCACAGCAACCTTCTAATGAAGATAATGTTAGAAGTCAATCTTGCAAGTCCATAAAAATTGGGACAGTCTCCAAATAATGTGAAATTAGTCAATCTGATATATGCCTGGCGTGACAAACATCCACTACTGCTGGGAGAAGTAACTCTTAACCTTACTCTTAATCTTATCAGCAAGTTGGTTGCTGCATGAAATCGGCAACCAACTTGCTGATAAGATTAAGAGTAAGGTTAAGAGTAGGAAAGCCTAGGTTCTAGATTATTCTCATTTTGTGACTTTGGGCCAGTCACTCTCCTCTAATCTTTTTCGAGGATTATTCTTGTAGGGAAAATGAAAGAGAACTCTGAGTACCCCATTGTGAGTCACAAAACAGGTTTTAATGAGAACATTGCACATTAGAAGGAAAATGTATGGCCTTTCTAAGCAAACATAACTCTAAAAGAAGTGACCAAGATGTATATTGCAATGTGTCTTATTGTTTACTAGGGAGATGTGCCAAAAATATTATTTAACCTTCCCAAGTCTGTGAGTTGAGATTAGGCTTCCATAAATCCCAGCTCTTGAGAGCTGAATTGGACCCTGCATACCTAAGCTCAGTTTATTTCTCTGTGTCATATGTGTATGCGTATGTGGGTATGTGCATAATGGTATTTTTTTTCTTGAGAGCTGAATGCAACAAAATTCCATTTTAATGTATGCTGATTAGTGCAGAGTTCCCCAATGTTTCCGGCTTTATGAACCTGCGGAAGTAGAGGGGATGGTTCACGCAAGTGGCTGGTAAGCACCTGCACACAGCTCCATTTGTGCAAGTGGCATGTACGCACACCTGCCATTCACACAAATAGAGCAAGTGCTCATGCTCTCTCCCACTGTTTATGCAATTGAGAATGTGCGTGCACATGCCAACTCACCAGCTATTTCCATGGTCTAGTTACAAACCCTCATGGCCCACTAGTGGGCCACGGCCCACAGGTTGGGGACCCCTGGATTAGTGTACATTTAAACTGACAATAAAGATTCTATTTCTATTTCTGATTCTAATTCTAATTCTTACTCTACTGTGTTATGTTATGTTATGTTATGTTATGTTATGTTATCATTTACATTAACATATATTAGCCTGGGCCTCCCTGTTCCTCACCCAACAGCTTAACAGTTGACCCCTGAGATAATATTTGTTAGGTTTGTTTGTGCTATCTTTTTTCTCCTTACTTTTATAAACATTCAGTGAGTTTTAAGTTTGATGTTTCAAAGCGGAGGATGTTGAAGGACAGAAATATTTATCAGTTGCTTAATTTTGTTCTGTTTTCAGGGAATACAGTTTGGTTGTCTTAGGTTAGTGGCCCCCAACATTTTGGGCACCAGGGACCGCTTCCGTGGAGAGAGGTTTTCTGCTGACCGGAGAGGGCATGGTTTCACATGCATCCCGCGGATGGGGCTTTGCTGGTTTGTGCAGACCAGTTTCTGGCATATCGCGGATCATTGCTGGTCCATGAACCAGGGGACTCTGTCTTAGATAATCTCTAAGCTGTCTTCTTCACATGTTTAAAGAACAAGATTTGCGTGCCTAATGTATAACAAGAGAGGGTGTTCCAGAGCGATGCTGTAAAAGCCTTTTTTCACATAGTTGACGTCCCTTGTTTTTTTTTTTTCTTATTAGGACTTTGGGGATTGGTAAACAATGCCGGTGTTTCTGTCCCGACAGCCCCAAATGAGTGGCTAACCAAGGAGGATTTCAAGAAAATCATAGATATCAATCTACTTGGTGTGATTGATGTGACCATACATATGATACCATTGTTGAGAAAAGCCAAGGGACGTATTGTCAACATTGCAAGCATAATGGGCCGATTAAGTTTGTTTGGTGGAGGCTACTGTCCTTCAAAATATGGGGTGGAATCTTTCTCTGATAGTCTCAGGTAAGTGCTGTTTTCTGTTAATAGTATTGGCAAAAATTCAAATGTTTCTGGGACAGTGGGATAAATTTTTTCATAAAACAGGGTCTTTCATAATATAAAAACCAGTGTCACAGTAATAATTACAGTATTAGTCTACAGAACTGTTGCAGGATACAACATTAGCATAATTGCAGACAGATCAATCTTCTCATTTGGCACTAAAGTTAAATACACTATCTGCAATCCAAACTTGGACCATACTTTTATAAGTACCAACATTTCAAAATGCTGAGCAAACGTTTATGTTCTAATCAGGGATTTTGACTCCCCCCTCCTAACGCATCATTCATGATCTAATTGCTTTATTTTTTAAAAAAAAGTTACAGTGAGATAAAAATTGGTACATAAAGACGTGATTGATAAATTACTAATTAATAGGGATGTTTTACCATCACCATGTTGAAATTCCTCTGCTGAAAGTAACAGAGAATGACTCATTAAACTGAGCTAAACCTTTGCAAATGCAGAGGGACTGATTTGTGAGTAAAACTGAGGGAGCGCTCCTTTAAAAGAACTGATGGTTAGATCCAGGTGTATGAGAGAGGCATAACATGTATGTAAAACATCAATGTAAATCTTGCTGCTAAAAAGCAAAGCGGAATACAGGTAGACCTTGACTTATGATCTGTCGCTTACTACCTGTTGAAAATGATGGCAGACCTTTCCAAGGCTACTTACAACCTGGATTTGAAGTTATGATGGTGCATGCGTACGCACGCACACACACACACACACATCACATAATTACATTTTGGGTACTCAGCCACTGGCCCATATTTACACCTGTTTCCACTGTCCTGCAGTCACATGACTGAGATTTGTGACTTTTTTGCTGAAAAGCCACACTTACTTCTGGTTTCTGGCAAAAACACCCATTGCAGACAATGGATTCACTGAACAAATGGTGTGTTCACAAAGTAACTATGGTGATTCACTTAATGCCCATGACAAAAAAAGGTTATAAAATTGGGTTCACTCATGTGGTGTCCCGCTTAACGACCAACACAACTTACAACTGTAATCCCAGACTCAATTATGTACGTCGAGCACTATCTGTACCTGCAGGTAAAACTTTATTAAATATACACCAGTGCATAAATTCTGAAAAATGAAGTTCACATAGCATCATAAATGTCAATTTCTCCCAAAGTTGTTACAGTGCCAACAACTTATTCCCATTGAAACAAATGCTTGTCACCTATTTGCATCCAAAATATAGAAATATTTCACACAGAATACCCTGCTTTTCCATCCAGCTTTCCACCTGCTTCAAGCACATGCTTTTCTGAAATCAAGCAATTCCCTAGCATAGATGGGTTTTGATTTGCAAAACCATATTTGTAGTATTTGCAATCTTGTCTGCTCTAGTCATTATAAAATGCCACAGCTCTTGTTTTAAGCACTCTCTGGAGTGCTTAAGTGATTAGCAACTGTCTTGCTTGTCATAACTCTGGCAGGGCAGATTTTTTTTTTTGCCATTGTTAAAAATGCAATTGGAGGGGCTTCCGGTTTGCAATCGCGGCTCAGGTGGACGTGTGGGGCAATTGTTTTCTCCCGCCGGGGGACCAGGGTGACGACTGTGAAGAGGACCCCCGAGTGATCACGGAAGGACAGCAGCCCTCCCGTTTGATCTGAGGCAGCTCTTCTAACTGACGGGGAAAAGACTGGCCATCAACATGGCCCGTCACTAAGCTGCTACCAGCCGAGGCCAAAATTACAAACAAGCACTTCGAAAGCAACGCTTTTTGAAATTCTTCCCCTTCTGAGGGAATATGGGGATCTGAGCCATTAGGGTGACAACTTAATGATTATTAATGGGCCAGTCCCTCCAAAAAATTTACAATTAGATGGTCTCCTTTAATTCAAGTAACATGTACAAGAATGAAGGGAGATCTATCTGATGATCTAAAAGCATTGGTATGGAAGCCTGGTTGGCATAAAAAGAAAGCTAGAGTTAGGTTTAAAAAATGGGGTTGTTTGATTTATTAGAGAGGATCCTAAAGTCTTAACTAATGGGCTAAAGGGAGATTTTAAGATGAGGGGAAATTTGATTATTAGATTTAAAAATTGTTGGAAAATAATAAAAAAATAAGGGATTAATTGGCATAATATTGAGGACTTAGACTTATAAGGGAAATGAAAACTAACTATTAGGAAATAATTTTTTTTTTTTTTGAAAATTTTATTTATTTTTCCATCATAAAAAAACAATCATAGGTAATCACAATAAACAATCAATAACCCCCCACCCCCCCCAGAACTTCCCAAACCTAATCCCAGGATAATATTCATATAAAAGTAAACAAATACTAATATCTCTAACTCCACAGAATATCTTAATCTACAAGAAAAGATAGAAATAAACAAACTTAAGAAAATCTAAAAACCTAAATTATATTCTACCACTCTATGTTTCTTTTGAATATAAACAATCCATCTTCTCCATATTGATAAAAATTGTTCATTCGAATGGTTCTTCAAGTAAGCCGAAATCTTTGCCATTTCAGCAAGATACGAAACTTTCAATCTNCAGCAGATAAACAATAAAGCATCAAATTTATTTCTTTTGCATCTAAATCTTGCACAATACCTAAAAGAAACAACTGTGGTAGGAAAATAATCCTTTTTTTAAAAATCTGCTGTAAGTTCCACCATAATTGTACCCAAAAGGCCTTAATAACCTTACAAGTCCACCACATATGAAAGAAAGTTGCATCTGGATGACCACATCTCCAGCACTTGGATTCATAATTCGGATAAATACGAGACATAGTTGAAGGATCCAAGTGCCATCTATAAAACATCTTATAAAAATTTTCACGTAAATTTTGTGCTTGTGTAAACTTCACATTTCTCACCCATATCAGCTCCCAAGTGTCCATAGGTATTGTTTCTCCTATATTTTGAGCCCATTTAATCATACAGTCTTTGACTAGTTCAGTTTCTGAGTCCAATTCTAATAAAACATTATATATCCTCTTGATATGAGCTTTGGCACCATCTCTTATTTGCTTCAAAAAAATCCCATCTTCCAAAACAAAAGAAGTCTTTTTATCAATTCGCCATCTATCTTGAATTTGTCCATACAAAAGCCAAGAAAAGTTTGGGTTGTTTTGCTTTAACTCATCCATTGATTTTAGGCACCAGTTACCACCACCACTCTGGTATAACAAATCTTTATAAGTAGGTCCCTCCATCACCACTCCTCAAACCATCCGTACCAGGAGCTTTGCCAGTTTTCAATTGTTTAATTGCATTTAGAATTTCATCTGCAGTGATCTCTTCATTCATCAGTTTCTGTTGTTCTGGTGTAAGTTTATATATGGATGAAAGTTGTAAGTATTTATCAATATCCTCAATTTTTATAGACCCAGCAGCATATAAGTGTGAGTAGAATTCTGTAAACGCTTTCTTAATCAATTCATGTTGATGTACCTCGCGGCCCTTAACCACAACTTTAGATATAAGTCTGGCTTTCTGTCTCTTGCGTAATTGGTAGGCCAACCATCTCCCTGGTTTATTTGCATTAGCAAATGTGTTATGTTTAATATACTTCAAATTGGTGGCCACCTGATCAGCAATTAAGATATTAAATTGATCCTTAAGTAGTTTAATAGAAGCCTTCAAGTTGATATCTGTTGGCCGCTGGGATAATAATTTTTCTTTAATCCCAATTTCTTTTTCCAAGTTTATTCTATTCTGTATTTGCTTACGTTTATGTGCATTGTTCATAGAAATTAACAGACCCCTCAAATAAGCTTTACTTGCATCCCAGACAGTATATATAGGGGTATCCTTATTCAGATTAAGTTGAAAAAACTCTTCCATATAGTCCTTCAAAACTTTGAGCTTCTCCTCGTGATTAAACAAATTTTCATTTATTCTCCAGGATTTCCTTTTTTTATATTGGCCTATCTCTATCCATACCATACTGTGGTCTGACTGTTCTAGGAAAATTTTTTGTTTTATTGCAGTCAATAAGCAAATCAGTTGATAACAAAACAAAATCAATCCTTGAGAAAGACTCATGTCTGTGAGAGAAGAAGGTAAAGTCACGTTCATTCATATGTTGTGATCTCCAAACATCCACCAGCTCCAGATCTTCCATCATCGCAAAAAAAGACTTGGGGAGTCTGGAAAGGGCCACATCCCTAGAAGTTGTCTTTTTATCTTTTAAAGTGTCAGGTACTCCATTCCAGTCCCCCATAAAAATCAAGGAGTTATAATCCAAAGCGACAATCTTCTGATGTAATTGTCTATAAAATAATTTTTGAGATGACAGTTGATTGGGAGCATAAACCCCCACTATTAAACACTTTCTTCCATTTAAATTTATTTCCACAAATAAAAATCTTCCTTCTTTATCAGCTTCTTTTAAAATGGGTGAAAGATGTTTTTTTATATATAAAGCAACCCCAGCTTTTTTCTTTAAGGCAGGTGCAACAAACAAA
>NW_015386858.1:1267366-1288187 GCF_001527695.2 Protobothrops mucrosquamatus | reverse complement strand
TCTCTCTCTCTCTCTCTCTCTCTCTCTCTCTCTCTCTCTCTCTCTCTCTTTCTTTCTTTCTTTCTTTCTTTCTTGCTATCTCTCCAAAGATGGCTTTAGGAAACTTACAGATATTGAATGAAATGAGTGTAAAACATTAAAACAAATAGAGATCTTAGTTGTAGTTTAATTGAAATAAAATTTCAGTCAAAATAAAACTAAGCAGGATGGAGAGGGAGGGAGCAAAGTGCACACAGGGAGGGGGTGTAATGTTGTCTATATTCCATTAGACACCTCCAACTTGCCACACTCCCATTGGGGCCCCAGTCTAGTTAGAATAGCCACATCGTCAAGGACTTTCAGAAGGACCAAAAGGGTGGGAGCAGATCTGATCTCAGTGGGCATGATGTTCTAGAAGGCAGGAGCCATGGCAGAAAAGGCTCTTCTGGAATCTGACAGCGAAAATTCCTTGGCTGATGGAGCCCACAACATGCTCCTTCTGTTGCCACAGCTGGAGCAGGCTAATGCCATTGGTGTGAGCCAGTTTCTCAAGATAGCTTGGACCCATGGCATGAAGGGCTTTAAAGGCTATAACCAACATCTTGAATTGGATGTGTAAGCAAACTGGCAACCAGTGCATCTCGTGGAACAGCAGTGTAACATGGGCCATGCCTGTGCAGCGGTGTTCTGCACCAGCTGAATTTTCTGCATACTCCTTAAGGGTAGTTCCATACAGAGTTCATTGCAGTAGTCCAAGCATGAGAAGGCT
The DNA here is from genome assembly GCF_001527695.2 of Protobothrops mucrosquamatus. Taxonomy (NCBI): domain Eukaryota; kingdom Metazoa; phylum Chordata; class Lepidosauria; order Squamata; family Viperidae; genus Protobothrops; species Protobothrops mucrosquamatus. Next base: position 1,287,439 of record NW_015386858.1, on the reverse strand, counting down.
TGAGAGACTGAACACAGGAAGGGGCATAACTGGCACACAACATGAAATTGTGCAGAGGCTGTCCTAGTCACAACTGCCTCCTACTCATAGTTTTCACCCATAAAGCCCACCATGGCATAGGGCCTAGTTATTCAAGTGACCACCTGCCCCTGGTTGTTTCTGCCCATCTGGTGAGATTGGGCAGAGGAAGCATGGTGTGGATGCCATTAATCTAACAGTGTCATATTATAGAAAGCATGCACAGTGTCATATTGTAGAAAAGGTGGCACAGGTGCCTACAATTTTCTTAAACAATCTGCTCTTTCACAATGGGCCATGCCTCCTCTCTGGAATTATATCCCCTACAGATTTAGAAGGTTCTCACCAGGTGATGTTCAAGAAGTTATTAAAGACCTGGCTGCTCTCCCAGGCTGTGGAGCAAACTGAAAGTTGAGCCCCTTATTCATTGAGGTTTTTGGCTTTTATGTTATTTTTGGAGTGCTCGTGATTTTTTTTTATTTTGTAATTTTTAAAAACATTTTAATTGTAAGCTACTCAGAGGTGTGAGTCAGGCAGCCTATAAATAAGATAAAAATAATATTTGTTGTTAGTTATAAAGATCTTTTGGATAAGGATGGAAAACTTAAAGACAGGCAAGCCCTTCAACACCAAGGTATTGACTTTACATGGTGGTCCTATTTGCAAATCCAAACAAGATATGAAAAAGATAAAATCAACAGGATTTTATAAAGAGCAGACTCCACTTGATAAAATACTTTTAAAAACAGATGGAAACTTGATTAAGAAACTCTATAAATTTCTGCTAAGCTGGAAGATGGAAGAAGAACAAGTAAAAGAAACAATGATAATATGGGCAAAGAATTTTGGATATTCTATAGACTTAGAACACTGGCAAAAACTTTGGGATAAAAACATTAAACTTACTAAAGCAGCCTCATACAAAGAAAACTTATATAAAATGTTGTATATATGGCATATGACACCAGTTCGATTAGCGAAAATGTTTAAAAATGTGTCGAATACTTGTTGGAAATGCAAACAAAAGCCAGGTACCTACTATCATGCCTGGTGGACATGCCCTAACACAAAGAAATATTGGTTTAAGATTCATAGATGGCTGGAAAAGATGATGAAAATACAGATAGAATTTAAACTGGAATTGTTTTTGCTAGGAATATTAGGATCTAATTATGGTAAAGAGAATGATTATTTTGGTGGAAAAGAAGGTGATGGGATGTGTAGGATGGTTGGGAAGGTGGAAAGAGGAGAGGTAGTGGTCAAGAGGGGGAGGAAGGAAGAGGGAAGTAGGTAGGAAGGTGGAGGGAGTGTGGATGCGGGGGGGGAACGCCGATTATTTCGAAATAGGCTTTTTATGTGTTTGTTTTTCTAATGAAATGCACCATATTTGTATTATTTGTTTATATTTTATTTGAAAAATTAATAAAAAAATTTTTAATAAGAGAATGATTATTTAATACTACATGTTTTAACAGCCGCAAGAATAGTATTTGCCCAATTCTGGAAAAATGAAAATCTACCATCGGATCAGATTATAATTACCAAAATTTTAGAATGTGCAGAAATGGATAGATTAACCTTGGAGATGAAAGAGAAAGAAAATTCAATTTATTTCAAAACTTGGGAAATTTTTTATGACAGAATGAGAAAAGAGCTTGAAATTAAATAGAATATATGGTTTTAGGTTTTTCACTAAGCTCTATCTTCTATGTTAACAATAGCGTTACTATTAGTGATTTTAAATACTAGTGGAGACAGTTAGAATTAGTTCATATTTTATTAATTAAGGTTATCTACTTAAAGGAATTGTATTTACTTATTAATTCTTAATTAGATGATTATAGTTAACTTCACTCATTATAACTGTTTAGTATTATATAAACTATGTTTACTCAATATATATATCTGGATGGTAGTTTGCTTGTTAAAGCATGAGATTATTGTGGGGGGTTACCCCATTATTGTACCTTACCCTAACCCTAACCCTACCCTATCCTCAATTCCTTATTCCTACCCCTTCCCATACCCGTATTTATCCTATCCTTTCCCTACCCATATAAAATCTAATAAAATATTTATTAAAAAATAGTATTTTTTTTAAATGGGCCATCTCTTCTTGCTTTACTATACATAGTAAATACACACACCCATGCACACACACAAAAAGACAATACTTAAATACATCATTCCCACTCCATTTTTACATTTTTATGTATTCTATCCAATATGACAGAAGAACAGTAAATATGCTATCAAGGCACATAAATGAATTGACAAATTCTACTTTCTTTCTGTGTAGATATAACTTTCATTTCCCCCATCAAACCTAACTTTTGTCATTCAGTTTTCAGATTTGTATTTGTTGCATCCTACCCTTTCTTCGCCTACTTCCACAACATTGTTTTATATCTATCATAATCATTCTGCAGTTTCTCAATCTCTTTTATCCTGGACCATTCCTAACTCCTATATTATATTCTTTGCAATCCCGCCCCCTTTTTTTCAAAACACATTGTCACATTTTTTTTCTCTCCTTCATTTTTTTTCTCTCCATCCCGCATTCACAGTTTCTTTTGTTTCATCATTTCACCAAGCATCCTTATTTAGACTTCCCATTCATGTAACACCACATACAGGTAGTTCTCGACATACGACCACAATTGAGCCCAACATTTCTGTTGTTAAGTAAGACATTTGTTAAGTGAGTTTTCACCCATTTTACAACCTTTCTTGCCATAGTTGTTAAGTGAATCACTGTAGTTGATAAGTTAGTAACCTGGTTGTTAAGTGAATCTGGCTTCACCATTGACTTTGTTTGACAGCAACCGTGATAAATAAGAGTCCTTTGCCAAGTGTCTGAATTTTGATTACATGATCATGGGAATGCTTCAAAGGTCTTAACTGTGAAAAACGGTCATAAGTCACTTTTTTTAGTGCCATTGTAACTTTGAACAGTCACTAAATGAACTGTTGTAAGTTGAGGACTACCTGTATGTCTGTAGCACAGAATAGAATTCTTTTTTACTTTCAAGTAAAAAGAATTATATTCTGTGCTATAGAAGTGTAGTGTATAGAAGTAACATTATTTCCCATGCTTTCTTTGGGGAGATTAATCCTAGAATTATAAAACTTATAATACTTTTTCATATAGAATATAGAATGTGTACTTTCTCATTTTGTATTTTTCTCCTTCCATGTTCATTTACTCTCAGTTCTTTCCTTTTGTCCTTGCTCTCACATTTTTCAAGATGTCACAGCCATAATTATCTTTCAGGATCTGAGGTAGATAATATATATATATATATTTTTGCAGGATTGAACTCTTCCCCTTTGGAGTGAAAGTCTGCATAATAGAGCCAGGTTACTTCAAAACTGCAGTCACCAATGATAAAATCTTGCACGAGAATTTCAGGAGCATCTGGGAGCGCCTTCCAAAAGAAACCAAGGAAGTGTATGGAGAGAGTTATTTTAACAAACGTGAGTGTGATTCTCCTATTTTCTCAAAACCTGATGTCATACAATACAGGGTTCAGGACTTCTAGTTCAACTGCAGGGAGCTGACAGTGTTTCTTAACAGATGGGCAGTTGGACCCTGTGGTGGTTGAATGCTTGGTTTGCTTCTCCCTTAAATGGGACTTTAATTCAAGTAGGCCTATCAAAGAAATTTAAGAAACTTATTTCCTCATCTAGGAAATAAAATATAGTTCTGTTAGATGATATCATATCCTGTATCAAATAATCAGAATGGGTAGAAATTCTGTCTCAACATTCATTCCTCTATTCACACATGAGATGAGGGAGCTGAGTAGCAATAGCAATAGCACTTAGACTTATATACCGATTCATAGTACTTTATAGTCCTCTCTAAGCAGTTTGCAGAATCAGCATATTGCTGGGTCCTCATTTTACTGACCTCGGAAGGACGGAAGGCTGAGTCAACCTTGAGCCAGTGAGATTCGAACTGCCAAACTGCAGTCAGCCGGCAGTCAGCAGAATTAGCCCGCAATACTGCATAGAAGTAGAAGAACCAAAGGCTCCCCTTCGCCTTACCTGTTCTATACAATGCATGTGGGTTTATGTACAGGTTGTCCTCGACATACAGCCACAGTTGAGCCCCAAATTTCAGCTGCTAAGTGGAGCAGTTGTTAAGTGAGTTTTGCCCCATTTTACGACCTCTTGCCACAGTTGTTAAGCAAATCACTGCAGTTGTTAAGTGAGACAAGGGGTCGTTAAGTGAATCTGGCTTCCCCCATTGTCGTTGCTTGTCAGAGGTTGGCTGGGAAGATTATAAATGGTGATCACATCACTCCAGGACAGTGCAACTATCATAAATATATGCCAGTTGCCAAATACTTAAATTTTGATCATGTAATTATGTGAATGCTGCAGCAATCATAAGTGTGAAAAGTGGTCATAAGTCACTTTTTTCAGTGCCGTAACTTTGAAGGGTCACTAAACAAATGGATGTAAGTCAAGGACTATCTGTATATGTGGCCTTCAAAAACCCTGTTGGAAACTACCTGAAGAATGTCATGTCTATCCTTGCACGTTCTGTATTACTCAGAGTCATGGGTACAAACATTTACTTTGTTCAGCTGGATTCAAAAATAAACGTTGTCCTCAGTGTCCATAATATTAACAAACAATTGTAAGAAAGGACATAGTAATCATATGACTCATGTAAGGAGGATATGAAGCTGAATCAAATTAGTTCAATGGAAATTGTTTTGATGGTATAAATGTCTGTATCTGTTTGCCCTCTATCTTGCTTCTCTCTCGTGTGCCAAAAATTAGACCCAGTTTTAGTGTGCTTGATTTTTGATTTCTAATAACTAACCTATATGAACTATGCTAGTTTTCTGAACTGTCCTAGCTTTCTTCGGGAACTCCTGGGGGTTGGGAAGACACCAATTGCTAAGCTTCTGTGTACATGATGTATGCCTGGGTGGGAGTTACTTAGAACCTCCCCTTTTAATTGGATAAAAGAGATTAACCTTCTTAGGGCCAATGCATTTGGTGCAGTGAGCCACATAGCTACAGAAAGTCTTCTACATACAGTATTCTAATTATGCTGTTACCCTGAGCATTATTTCTGGCTGGATGCATTCTTACCACATTGACTATTTTATAAATGAAACCCACAATTCTCTGGATGTTAATTCCAGGCACCTAAATGTGTAATGAGCAAAAGTTATCGTTGCAAAGAATAGATACGGTCTGGGCCATTTGTATACCAGATTGTTAAATGAGAGATTAGTATGGTTCTAATTTATGTTATGAAGGACTGGTGTATTCTTATTTCGTTTCTTTCCCTTTCTCTTTCTGTAGTGATCGAAGGAACGACTAAGTTGCAAGACAAGTGCAGTGCTAAACTTCATCTGGTTACCAACTGCATGGAACATGCATTGACTGCTGTGCATCCTCGCTTCCGCTACTCAGCTGGTTGGGATGCAAAACTCTTTTACCTCCCTGCAAGCTACATGCCAACGAGGCTAACAGATCTATTATTTTTGTGGTCTTATCCTCAACCAGAACAGAGAGCTTAGGGTGGAGAGATTTCAAGAGGAAAGTTTGACACTGATGGATTGGGTTTGAAAATCTATTGTTTTTTGAATCTTTCATTCTTGGGTGGGTTTTTATATGCTCCTCTTTTTATTATACAATGCTTGTTTCCAGAATATATCCTAAATTATCTTTTATCAGGTCAGGGCAGTTTTCTTGTTACTTAGTTATATGTAGGTATGTATATTCCCACCATTCACCTATCTGTTGTAGAAGTGATGCTCATCTAGGTTTTGACTCTAAAGTATTATCAGGGCAAAAGCATGCAAAGTTTTCCTAAATCAAATAGGACCATTGATCTGTCCAACTTAGTAGGTTACCTTGGATCTTTGAAGTCCTGATAACTGGGGGCAGGAAGCTTGTACCTCCAAATGTCTGTTCACTAAGCTATGGTTGGGAACTGCCATAGCTGTAGACAAATAGGGTATAGATCCCATTGTTCAGGATGGCTTCAGACTGGAGAGGATTCCAGGCAGATGATTCCATTAGTCTGTAAGCAGTTGGTCCTCCTGACTGCATTCTGTTAAGTGGAGAACTACTCCACAAGGAAAACTTGCTCTGAGAATATTTCAGGCACACTTGGGAAATTCTTACACTTTTGCACATTTTTTACTCACTTGGTTTTGTACTACAGGGTTATTCCCAGACAATCCATCATAATTTGGTCTGCCGGAGCCCTTGTGAAGGCCAACTTTACTATTTGTTGCTTAGCCTATTAGCAGCTCTTTCAGAGTTACTTTTTAATGCTGATCACTGTAAGTCCTAACCAAATTAATCTTGTTTGAGCGATTTCATAATCTGCCTTTTGTCTATACTGTTTAAATCACAATATTAACAATTTATGTTTTAGCTTCATGTTTTAAATTATCATTTTTTTAAAAAAAAAATTGTTAACTTCTCATCATGGAATAAAACAGAATAATTAAATTGATGCAGCACACGTGAACCTCTCTTCCTTTGAAACTGAAGCAATCTGGTAACTTAAAAAATTATAATGATCCAAGGGAAAAAATCAGGGGAGGAGAATACAGAGCTGTTTTTTAAGCCATGCTGGTCAACTAGACTATAGCTGTGAATGCAGTATGATGGACATCTGAAAACATATAAAGTGGGCTCTATCAAAAGTGGTGCTGGTAGATTGCAGCAAGGACTTTCCAAAACCATCTGGGAAGAAGGCAAAAGGCAAATCATTGTTCCACATTTTTTGAAGTCTAAAATCTATCAAAATAAAATCAGGAGGGTTGGAAGAGAACCAAAATCTGTAGTTGTTTGATATCTATTAAGCAGGCACATGACAGTGATTTAATAGCCAGCTTCCCTCAGCTGGACGCCTTCTATTTTATTCTTAGCATTGTCAATCGATAGGTGACCAAGTGGACTAATAATAATGGGAGTTTGGGTCCAAAATATTTAGCAGGAACTAGGATAGATGAACATTGTAATGTTTGTATTTGAAACATTTATATTCAACCATAGGTTTTAGAAAAATTCATATAAAATTACAGCAATGTTTCAAGGTTAGCACTAAAATGTGTGCATTTGGAAATCTGAAAGCATATGATAAAACCTCACACCAAAAAATCCAATCCTTGGAAATATTTGTAAATGTAGGATAAGATGGCAGCATATCAATTAAAGTAAAAACAAATAAGACAAATGAGACAAATATGTCCTGAAAGAGCTGTAGAAGCTAAGCCTTCTTCAATTATCTTTCGGAACTTGTGAAATTGATTGAGGGTTGTGGAAAAGCAATCTGATTGACTGCAGTTCAGCCGCTATGAACAATGGTGAAAAGTGTTGAGAACTGCAGTTTAGAAATATCTGGAAAGCCAATGTAGGTAGTCCTTGACTTACAACCGGTTGCTTAGCAACCATTTGAAGTTATGACATACCTGAAAAGGGGACTTATGATGCAGATGTGACGTTCCAATGGTCACCACCCCCTTGTGGTGGTGTGACCTCAGTTTGAGCATTCGGCAACAAGGTTAGGGCCACTGTTTGCAGTATCCCACAGTCAGGTGACTTCATTTTAAGGTTTTCAGCAAAACTGCACCACAATGACCACCACCAAAAAAAAATCACAAAATCAGGTTGATAATGTTTTACAACCATTACAACTTGCAATCATAACAGGCAGGCTCCATTATGGTTGTTACTTGAGGACTCTGCAATCCCCATTCTTCTGATAAACCTTCCCTTGTTAATGCTAATTCCTGGCCTGTGTGCCTTGATGGAGATGGGAAGCTAGTGCATTCAGTTCTTCATGAGACCATACATTGCCAAACTTATCAATGCTTTTCATCATTTTCTTCCATTCTTAGTTTATTAAAATAATAATAATAATGATAAACTTGGAAGGGACCTTGGAGGTCATCTAGTCCAACCTCCTGCTCAGGCAGGAAACCCTATACCAGTGGTTCTCAACCTTTTTAATGCCGCGACCCCAACCGGTTGTAAGTCGAGGACTAAACCGGTCGTAAGTCGAGGACTAAACCGGTCGTAAGTCGAGGACTTTCCCTGCCCGGGAGCGCCGCGCATGCATGGTTCCGCCCCCTGCACTGGCCGAGGCGTAGCTGGCAAGCGGCAGAGACGGAGCAGGCCGACCACCAGCTGGCCCAGCCCAAGGGAGGTAAGGCACCCACCGGAAAAGGAGAAAAGAATGGCGGACAAAAAAAATGGCGGACAAAAAAAATGGCAGACAGCCTTGCTTGGTGACCCCCGTGAAATGGTCGATCGACCCCAAATGGGGTCCCGACCCACAGGTTCAGAACCATTGCCCTATACCATTTCGGACAAATGGCTGTCCAGTTTCTTCTTAAAAACTTCCAGTGTTGGAGCATTCACCGCTTCTGGAGGCAGGTTGTTCCACTGGTTAATTGTTCTAACTGTCAGGAAGTTTCTCCTTAGTTCTAGGTTGCTTCTCTCTTTGGTTAGTTTCCACCCGTTGCTTCTTGTCCTGCCTTCAGGCGCTTTGGAGAATAGCTTGACTCCCTCTTCTTTGTGGCGGCCCCTGAGATATTGGAACACTGCTATCATGTCCCCCCTTATCCTTCTCTTCATTAAACTAGACATACCCAATTCCAGCAACCTTTCCTTATATGCTTTAGCCTCCAGTACCCTAATCATCTTTGTTGCTCTTCTCTGTACTCTTTCTAGAGTCTCAACATCTTTTTTACATCGTGGTGACCAAAACTGGATGCAGTATAAAATGAATAAAATTATGGGTTTCTTTATGCTTCACCTTTTTTTTAAGTTAATGGGAATGTTGCAAGAATGCTGTTGCCAAGTGGCCATCACAAGGATTGGCTATCAAAATGGGCATAGACATTAGAAAACAAGATGCTGCCACATTAGCTGCTGCTTATCTCAGCCTTCTTTTCCACTTTGCATGTGAGCACTCTTTCAAACAAAGCTATGGCTTTTAGTCACCCATCATTTTTATTTTATAAAAATGCCTTTGGGTCCTATGTGCAGCTAAAGGATGGTAGAACTTTGTTTTGAAGCTAATCTGTTTCTTATCTAAAGAGAATTTCAAAAATAACCTGGGAATAGCAACAGCACTTAGACTTGTATACTGCTTCACAGGCCTCCCGTTGCCCTACGCTTAGACCCAGCTATCACACCTATTAGGATTAAGCCTAGAAGGGTGCCTTTTGCTCTCAAAAGCAAAATTGACGCAGAGCTGGACAAGCTGCTCCAGCAGGGCATCTTAGAACCTGTGGACTCTAGCCCATGGGAAACCCCCATTGCAATGCCTCTAAAGGCTAATGGAGAAGTCCAAATTTGCGCGGACTATAAATGTACATTGAACAAGGCACTGCAATAGCATGCATATCCAGTGCCTGTGGTAAGCCACATTCTGGGCTCCTTCAAGGGGGGGGTGAATTTTCGCAAAGCTTGATTTGGCACAGGCCTACCAACAGTTACTTGTTGATGAGGGGAAACAGCTGAAGCTCAAACAATCGTAACACACAGAGGAGCCTTTAAGGTCAAAAGGCTGCAGTTTGGGGTTAACATAGCCCCTGGCATATTCCAAAGTGTCATGGAGTGCACACTTCGTGGTATTCCTGGGGTCTGTCCCTACTTCGATGACATCCTCATTGCTGGGGAGTAATCTCTAAACTTAGCTGAAAGATTAAGGGCTGTCTTGCTTCGTTTCCGCCAAGCGGATCTGAAACTGAAGCAAGATAAATGCAAAATTGGAGTCGTCTTAGGCTTCAGAATTGATGCTCAAGGCATCCATCCTGCTGAATCCAAGCTTCAAACGATTCAGCAGGCCCCAAGTCCCAAGTCCAAAAGCGAGCTTCAGGCTTTCCTGGGACTCCTAAATTTTTATCACACATTCCTTCCTCACAAGGCTGCAGTGGCTGAGCTGTTACACCGGCTCTTCGATAAACAGGCTCCATGGCAGTGGACTAAGGTCCATGAAAGGAGTTTCAATGAGGTTAAGGCCTTGCTCTCTTCAAATGCTGTATTAGCACATTTTAATGAGAAACTGCCTGTATGCATCGCATGTGATGCATCCCCTTATGAAGTGGGAGCAGTACTTAGCCACCTGAAGGCTGATGGGACCCAAGTCCCTGTGGCCTACTATTCAAGGACTCTGTCATCTGCAGAGCATAATTACGCTCAGATTGACAGAGAAGCCTTGGCCATAGTGGCTGGCATAAAGAAATTTCATGATTCCTTATGTGGCTGCGACTTCACGGTCTACACAGACCATAAGTCTTTGTTAGGTTTATTTACTACAAACAAACACCACACATTATTTCCCCATGTATGCTGAGATGGTCTATCTTCTTGTCAGCATATGACTACACTTTAATTCACAAACCTGGGAAAGAAATGGGCCATGCAGATGGCCTCAGAAGATTACCTCTAAAACACATAGAGGCAGATCCTGCTCCTGCTACTAACATTCTCTCCATTCAGGAGTTGCCTGAATCTCCCCTCAATGCTAGGGACGTGGCTGCAGAGACTGCCACTGATCACACGCTTACACACGTGCTGACATGGGTGTTGTCAGGATGGCCCGACACGTGTCCAAGTACTGAGTTTCAAAGCTTCTGGCAAAGGAAGCACGAACTTTCCACATTCAAAGGGTGCCTGTTATGGAGTAGTAGGGTAGTCATCCCAGCCTCATTGAGGTTTAGAATCTTGCTCTCTCTGCATGAGGGACATCCAGGAATAGTACGGATGAAAGCGCTTGCGCGCAGCCATCTCTGGTGGCCTTGGATCGATAAAGCCATCGAGGCCCAGGCGCACGGGTGCCAAGTGTGCCAACAGTCAAGGCCTGAAATGCCTCAGGCCCCAGTACATAGGTGGGAGGAAACACAAGCCCCTTGGTCAAGGGTACATATAGATTACGCTGGGCCCTTTCAGGGGCAATTCTTCCTTCTCCTCGTTGACAGCCATTCCAAGTGGCTAGAGGTTGTTCCTGTTTCCTCCACTACTACTGCCAGGACCATCCAGGTGTTGAGAGGGATCTTCGCCTCACATGGACTTCCAGATGTCCTGGTTTCAGATAATGGCCCCCCAATTTACCTCTTTTGAGTTCCAGGCTTTTCTTCAGGCCAACTTGATGTGGCATGCGACTTCTGCTCCATTCCACCCATCTTCCAATGGCCAGGCAGAGAGGATGGTGCACACTACTAAAGATGCTCTCAAAAGACTAACTTATGGCAGCTGGCATCACAGGTTAGCTGATTTCCTTCTTGCACACTGCACCACACCTTGCACAGCCACAGGGAAGAGCCCAGCAGAACCCCGCTGGGGTCGCCGCCTCATTACGAAACTGGACAGGTTGCACCCAGACCAGGTGGCATCACAGGCGTCACAGCCGCGGGCACCTAGGAGACTACAGGTGGGCGATCCGGTCTGGGCAAGGAACTATGGTCCTGGACATCTCTGGGTCACAGCAGTAGTATGCAAAGTCTCTGGGCCGCTGTCATACGAAGTGGCCTTGGACGATGGGCGCGTCATCCGACGACACATAGAGCAACTGTGCTGGAGGCTTCCCAGCAACTCTTCCGCTCCTGGCTCTGCTCTCGGGGGGGGGGGGAGGAGGACATAATCCTAATTCTGGACCAGAGTCTTCCAGCTCCAGCGGGGGTTCACATGCTACAGTACATGTTCCCGTGGCAGAATGGGGACATTCACAGGATTCAGTTATTGCTCCAGATCAGTCATACCAGGCTTCCGCAAGTGCTCCAAACAGGGAGTCCCCAAAAAGGGGGTTTGCCATGGAGGCGGCTCCTGACTCTATTTATTTATTTATTTATTTATTTTGATTGATATCCCGCCCTTCTCCCAACGGGACTCAGGGCGGCTCACAACATATTTAAAAACATAGACATATTTACAACCCCCACCAGATAAAACCAAATTAAACCAATATTTAAAGTTGTGCAGTTAAAATTATTCTTAAAAAACCCGATTTAAAATCCTCCCTAGGCCAGGCCCGCTTGCTGAAAAAGCCATGTCTTGAGGGTGNATGTCTTGAGGGTGCGGCGGAAAGTAAGGAGATCCGGAATCATCCGGATCTCGGGGGGTAGTTCGTTCCAGAGGGTGGGGGCACCCACAGAGAAGGCCCTCCCCCTGGGGGTCGCCAGCCGACATTGCTTGGCCGACGGCACCCTGAGGAGACCCACTCTGTGGGAGCGTACCGGTCTATGGGAGGGAATCTGTGGCAGGGAGCGTACCGGTCTATGGGAGGGAATCTCTAGCACCTCCGGCCCATACACGGGGGCTATGGGGTACTGGGGCACTTCCGCCACTCAGGTCACTCCAGCTGCTGGTCTTGGGCTCGAGGGACAGTGCTCCCAAGAGGAGTCCATTGTGGATTTGGGGAATTCCACCCCTCCACTGGACTTGGGGAATTCCACCCCCCCAAGAAACCCTGGTTTGGATTCAGAGGATCCAGCCAGTCAGCAGCTGGGTGGGTCACTTGGGTCCTTGGAGCATCAAAGTCGTGGTCTGCCTAGCCTGGCAGGCGAGCTGGCAGGCCAGGCATATTCACGGGCCATTAGAAGGTAACAGCGGGCCAAGGGCCCACCTAACATCTTGAGGACTATGTGAGGTTTCTGTCAATTCTAAGGGAACCTTACTAGTCCTTAAACAAGATGCAGAACAAATATTCAGTGAAGGAGTGTTATCTTCAACTTATTATTTGTTGTATTTTCTTTTATAAGAATCATTAATGTAAGAGTGCTCTGCCTGTGTGCAGGCAATTGTGATTTCCACTAACCCCCAGTCCCTTGAACACATGTACCTGTACTGTTACATCATAAGGTATATTGTTTTATCTAGGGAGGAGGGGTGTTGTGTCCTGAGCCTGCTGAAGCATTCAGCAGGCTCAGAAATGTTGCAAATGGTCCCGGGCAAACCAAAAGCTGCCCGGAATCAGACTGGCTGTCGCCAGCCTTGTGCGCATGCGCAAGGCACGAAAATAGCCGGATTTCTATTGGCTGACACTGTCTGGGTTTTGGACATTATAAAAGGCCTGCGTGTCTTTTGCTGGTTGTTGGTTGTAAGAAGAGATCTATAAAGGAAGCTTGCTTATACAATGTGTCTCCGCTTACTATTGGTGCAAACACTTCATCATAATGCATATTTTTTCTATATGTAAATCCTTGCGCAACTAACCATGCCTTATACTGCAGTTCATTATTGTGTAAAACCTTTTTATATACCCATTTACACCCCACAGCCTTTGTTCCTTCTGGTAATCTCATAAGGGTAAACACCTGATGCATATTCATAGACTCCATTTCTCTGTCCATAGCCTCCTTCCATTTATCCTGTTCTACTTGAGGCAATGATAACATCTCTTGGTAATTACAGGGTTCATACCTTACACTATATGCTATAATCCCACTTGCTGAGAACTGATCAGGAGGTACACCTTTATTGCTACATTCAGATCTCCTTGGTATCATCTGTTCCTGTGTTTCTGTTACTTCTCTCTTTACTCAGGTCTATCCTCTTTTAGTCCTACTATTTCTGACCTGCTATACTTTTCTTCCTTCATTGGGCTTTGTGTAGTCTCTACTTCCTGAGAACTAGTGCTACGTGTTGGTATGAACCTCAGTGTTAGCATGCATCCTGTCCAAATTGTTTTGTTCTGTAAAACTAGCAGACCTTGAAATCACAACCTTTTTGGTCCATCTGTGAATCTATACTCTTTGGAACCTGGCTCATATCCAACAAACCTAAGTTTCCTGGCCTTTTTCTGTCCTTTCCTTCTGGTGCTTTTGGGAATATGGACCCAAGCATAACTGCCAAATGTCCTTAGGTGAGCCAATGAGGGTTTCCTTCCATATAACAAGTAATATAGAGTTTCGTTGATAGCAACACTTCATACCCTGTTTACTAGACAGTTGGCTGTTTTCATGGCTCCCCCCCAGTACATTTTACTCATTCCTGCATCTGCCAGGAGTGAGTTTTTCATGGTTTGCAATATGCCATTCCTTCATTCAGCCACCCCATTTTCTGCTGGTGAATATGGATTCGTACGTCTATACCTGATGTCTAAGTTCCTCAGCCACTTTTGGAAGTTGTCAGACATAAACTCTGTTCCCGTCTGTTTGCAGCTGGCATACTTTATCACCATATCTTCACTCTACAAAGTTCATCCATTGCCTGAACTGTTGTAGGACTTCTGTTTTGCTCTTTAATAGATAGCAGAACCCATATCTGGTGTAGTCATTTACTAAGACTGTACGTACCTAGCTCCAATTAAATCAATGTGCACTAATTGCAAAGCTCTGTTTGCCTTGAACTTTTCTTACTTACATTACAAGATACACTCTGGACTTTGACTCCTTACAAATAGCGCAATTTAAATATGTGTTGCATTGCTTAATGTGTATTCTTCAGCTAGGTCTGGCATCCTTTGCAGCACTCTAAAACTTGCATGACCTAACCATCATGTGTGGGAGTGTTTGTAAGTATTCGTGCACAACCATCCTGCTTCTTTCCTAACATGTATAAATTATCCAACTTAACAACTTGTGCACAAATCCTCCCACTTTTCCTGATGGTGTATTGATCTTTTGCAAACAGTACTTCATACCCCATATTATCTAAACTTGAAATACTGAGTACATTATGGTCTAACTCTGGTATATATAATACATTATCCAATGTTTTTCCAATACTAGGTACATAAACTTTACCTTCCCCTTTAACAGCAGACTGTTTTCCATTAGCCAGACTAACAAACGTTTGTTTAAATGGTCTTAGGTTTGAAAACATTGTGGATCATTTCCAATATGCTGACTCACCCCACTGTCCAAAAGCCAAGTGGTTTTTTTCAGTTAATGTTGCTGCCAGGGAAAATGTCTGTGTAACTTCACGGCCTTGTTTCAGTGCTTCTCTGTTTCTCTTCTCATGGCAGTGTCTCTAGAAATGTTCTGTAGAACCACATGTGAAGCAGCGTTTTACCATGCAAATGTTTTCGGCTGCTCTACTGTCAACTTTGGATGTTGCAGTTTTAGGCCTGGTCTGTGCATTGCCGTTCCCTCTCTGCTGCCTTTCTAGCCATTTCTGTTCCTCCTCCAGCAACCGGCCAGTCAAATAACTCATGGTTAAGTCCCTCTCTTGCACAGACTCTAAACAGGTCACCAGGACGTCCTATGAAGTGTTTAAGGAACTGAGCACCACATATACCTTGTGTGCCTCAGTAAAAGTCATTCCTCTGTCTTCTATCTCTAGGAATATCTTTCTCATGGACTGCAAATGAGTAGACACGCTCTCCCCTGGTTTCAGTTGGGCCTTATATAGCTTTCTTATCAGCATTACTTTGCTGCTACTCGCAGTCTCTCTCATGTACACACTGCGCAAAGCTTCCCAGCACTCTTTAGTAAACCGGAGACCCTTCACGTGTATCAGCTGGCTATCGTCCAAACTCAGGATTATGCTGGCCAATGCTTTCTCATTCTTTCTCCAGTCTACATCATCCAGGGCTGCAGGTGGATCAGCAACTATCACCCACAACTCCCCCCTTCGCAGGTATATCTCCATTTTCAGACTCCAGGAAAAGTAGTTTGTCTCATTCAGACAAGATACTACGAAACCTCTTCCCATTATGCTGACAGAGTCCATGTTGCCTGCTACCACCACAAACCACAACAAACCACAAGCCTTAACTCCTCTGGCTCTGGGTCAAGCTCTCACTGGGTTTCTCTTCACTCTGGGCCCATAACCTATCAAAGCATGCACAGTTTCATTGTGAGAGATAACCCAGGAGTAAATACAGTAAACAGTGGTCTATATTAAATAGTGGTTTATCTTACACTATCTACAATATCACACACCAGGAACAATATACGTACACATGCTAATACAGCAGGATCCAACAAACCATAGTTACAGCAGGAAATGGAAGAGAGAGCACACATCTGCAGAGCCTTCCCTTTTATACAAAGCTCTTAAAGGGACATAGACCCAGATGGCTCTTAAAGGGACATAGGTTCTGCTGAGTCATTCCCATCATTACATCGTACATCTTGCATTACATTAGCTGGTTAGCTTTTAAATCATTACCTTGACATTACTGGATACATCCTATTTGCACAGTAAAGCAAAGAACAGGAATAAGCATGCATAGAATGGAGAATCCCATTATTTATGAGCCTTGTCACTGATGACTGCTGTTACTATTAAAGTAAAGGAAGTTGCTCCCATGGACACATCAGAAAAGATAAGAAGGCCCATCTGTCTGATTGGTTAAATTAAAAGACCTGTAACAAACTTAATTTTAGAAAGTATTACTTCAGAGAAAGAGTAGTGGAAACTTGGAACCAACTTCCAGTGTTGGTTGGAAGTTGCTGATCGGTCAGTCAGTAACTGACTGAGTTTAAATATGCTTGAGATAAACACATGTCCAACTTTTGATTTAAAAAAAACCCTCAAAGGGCAAATTTGATGGACCACTGGGTCTTCTGCCATCAGTTTTCTGTTTCTATGTTAAAGAATGGTTGAGTTCTGAAGCATTATTACCCTCAAAACATCAGCTGGTCAGATTTGCACCCTTTGTTCAAGCCTAAATTTGCCTGCCATCCAATGGCACCCTTTTTTGCAAACTGGTTTGAGGCAGTCAAACAGTCCAGGGCCTCCTTGAAAATTCCCTTCATTTTCCAGAGCAGGTTATTAATCTTCTTGAGACAGCACTCTGATGGAACAAATCCATTTAGGGATCATTATGTCCTGCTCGCTGTGGCATGAAGAAGCCCTAGTAACCATTTATGGAGAACATAGCCTTATGATATCATCTTCAACTCACCCCCTGCCTACCTATAAAGGCAGCTTAAATTTGCATTTTGCTGTTCCATTTTCAAAATACCATTCTCATTTTCATTGCTTCTCCTATCACACTTTCTTGCTGTACAAGTAATCTGCAGGGCTTTGGTTATGACCTTGGAGATGTACAGCCAGGAGCTGAGATGTGCCCAACTCCTATTGGCTCCTTTAGACTGCCATAGACTTTCCCTGTCCCATGTGGCAGCCAGGCACTGTCTTCCAGGGCACTTTGATTTGGTTGCCTAAAAAAACTAGATCCCTGGCTTCTGCAGATGAATTTGCTTTCATAATGTTTGACCAGGTCTCTTTGATACAGGGATTTAGTACAGATATGAACTAAGCAAGAAACACTGGAGAAATAGCGCCATTAAATGGCAAATGGCATTTTGCCCACTTTTTGATTTGAAAAGACAGAGGTGTTCATTGTATGGCAAGCTGATCTCCCTTTTATAAAATGGGCTGCCTGGAATAAGAAGTGAAATTCCCAGTATAGTACCATAGAGAATTTACAGGGGTTTGCAAATATGTCATTTATATCATATCTTTCAAAATGACTATTTGGAAAGGCCAGGTATCTTACTAGACTTTTGTAATATGACTATTTCAACTACTACAATCCTATTCTCAAGGAGAAGGATTATAATTTTCCTCAGATCAAGATAGTGTCTTGGCTCAGGATTCTGAATCTGAATCTGAAGAAGTTGCTCCATCTGCACCAGGAGGAACCAAGAATCGTGAGGCTCAAACACAGGCAGCAACAGAACAACAGAAGTTATGTCCTCCAAGTCGTTGGCTTTGGTACCGAACAAAGACATTCAATGAGACTTCTTAATAAATAAGGGTGTGGTTGCAAACTTACTTAAGAGGTCGCTTTGACCTAGGTTTCTTTGTTCCAAACAACCATCTGATTTCTTGTGTCTGATGTGTCATTGCCTTTGATTTATGCAAGAAGCATAAAACTCTGATCCCTGGACAGGCCAGTAAATCTTGCTTGGCTCTCTGAAGTTTGGACTGAATCTTGGCTATTCTTCTACAGGTTCCTGTGAGAAGAAAACTACTCAGGGAAGCCTTAGCTTCAGAAACTCTGACTGATGTACCTTTGGTTTTCTGCTGTTGATCTGCTTAGTCTTGAGTAAATTAGTTACCATAAATAGGAAGGGTATGCAAGTGCTAGAAAACCACTTAACACAGCATGTTGATATGATGAAATAGTTAAAATATCCCCACTTGACCATTGAACTCACTGAATGACTTTGAATCAATCCTTTTCTTTCAACTCAATTGATTTCACAGAATTATTTTAAGAATGAATCAGGGATGACTCCAAGTATTTCCTAGAACTTGTTACTGTAGTGGAAAGGCAGGCTATACATGAAAAAGCCAGGCACCCCTCAGTGCTTTTTGATTAATTCCACATGTGAAATTCTGAGAACATGTCATGGGAATAACTGATCAAAAAAGAGAAGCAAAGTGTTGCTCCAGCTCCTGCTAACCTAGCAATTTGAAAGCTGGTACATACGCTTAGATAAATAGGTACCACTTCGGTGGGAAGGTACTAGTGTTACATGTGTCTTGGCGAATACTGACCACATGGCCACATAAGTGTCTTTGGACAATGCTGGCTCCCTTAGCTAAGAAACAGAAATAAGCACACAGACCTCTAGAGTTGGACTTGACAGGACAGGGGAAACCTTTACCTTTACTTATGCACCATTTCACTTTCTAAAACTGTTTATGGTCTATGTAGCCCAGGGCACTGTGGGAACCAATTTATGTTTGCAATTAGTGATTTGATTTGCAGTATGCTACTTTCCCATTCATTTTAAATTTAAAATTAGGGCAGAGACCCAGTGTGACCAAAGAATACATTAATGCAGTGGTGGGATTCAGCCAGTTTGCACCAGTTTGGCAGAACTGGTAGCTAATTTTTTGTTGCCCAGGCCCAGAATGGACTTCCGGAAGTGGCCTCCAGACAGAGAATCAGTTGTTCACATATTTGAATCCCACCACTACATTAATGAGACTTTGCCACTGCCCTGTTGGAGATCACTGGAGAAAAGCAAAATAAAAATAAAAATTCAAAATGGGGTAGAGATTAATTCCGATAGCTTAAAATAACCAAATTCAGGCTTTGGATTCTTTGGTGTCTCCAAAGATGGTATAACCCCATTAAGTGGCTTAAATCAAGGCAGAGTTGACATTTTATTTTATTTGTTTGTTTTTAATTGACATTCTCCCCAAATTTTCCATCTATAGAAAGAAGCCATTTCTGAAGATATTGACAAGGCAGTGGAAGCTGCCATTCACACCTTCTGCAAATGCACTGATTGGCCTTGGAATGTATGCAATTCATGTTGCTCCATGCTGTAAACATTCTGATGAGAAACCTAGAAGGCACCAATGCCTATAGTGGGTCAAGTCTAAATCATATTCTCAACTCCAGAGTCCCTAAAAGTCCAATGTAGCTGCCTTTGAATCAGCAATAACTTCACTTTAATGGACCAGCACCTCCATCCTATTGCTGCCTTTCTTTCTGCAAACAAGAGCAGTGCCTTGGGTCTCCTCTGTCTTCACAAGTTTGACAGTGATGTTGCCTTGCTTAAACTTTACCAGAAATCTGTAAGAGATCAAATCAAAGGTCAGCTGAACAAAACAATATAATCCTGATTTTAGCTTTGCTTCACAATTTGTCTGTTGTGTGTAGGCGCCTATGCAATGTTTAATCCCAAAAGCTTATATATAATTACATATAATTATATATAATTACAACTACTGTGTAAGGCAGGCTTAACTTTAGGATTAGAGCCAGTGTGGTTTAATGTTTAAGGCACCAGGCTAGACACTGGAAAATGGTGAGTTCTAATTCTGCCTTGGGCACAAAGCCAGCTGGATGATCTTGAGCCAGTCACATTCTCTCAGCCCTAAGAGGCTTGGACTCCGACTGGTCGGCCCAGGGGGAGGAGACAGAAGCAGGTCTTGAGACGGTTGAATGGGAGGAGTTTGACTCTGTTTCGCCCGAGGACGTGGACAGGGTCCTGGGGAGGCTCAATGCAACCACATGTTTGTTGGATCCATGTCCCTCCTGGCTGGTACTGGCAGCTCGGGAGGGTGCACGAGCCTGGTTCCAGGGAATTGTGAACGCTTCTCTGCAGGAGGGTGTCTTCCCTGCGGCCCTTAAAGAGGCCGTTGTGA
>NW_015386858.1:1255432-1266351 GCF_001527695.2 Protobothrops mucrosquamatus | reverse complement strand
GGGGGGGAATGTATTTATGTTTTGTTTTAAATATGTTGTGCGCCGCCCTGAGTCCCGTCGGGAGAAGGGCGGCATATAAATTAAATTTATTATTATTATTATTATTATTAAAGGTAAACTACTTCTGAAATCTTATCAAGTAAACCAGGCATGTCAAACTCGCGACGTCACATGACGTTGCGCGACCTATCGGAGCTTTTTCGCCATTGCTGGCAATGGGGTGGGCGTGGCTCCGGTATGATGAAACCGGCCCACGGGCCGGAAGTTTGACACCCCTGAAGTAAACTATGGGTTTCAAAGAAGGGGGGGGGAGGATTAACCCTGCAAATTTATTTAACTCCAATGTAGGTCACTGCTGGACAGTTTGGGAACTGTCCTGTTCCTAATAAAGAAATACAGTAGTAGGTTTGCTGTGTCAAATGAGATACAATATTCAATAGTCTGTGGGGATGATCAAATTTACAGTTATTTTTGCAAGCTGTTGAAGCTAAAACATTTCATCATTTAATTATTAGTTACTTTACTATAATTGGAAAAGAGATGTGAAATGTATTAATTGCTACAGCTAAACAGCCTGAATACAATGCAACAAACCACACAAACTATAATTAGGGATGTACAGGCTCCAGATTTACAGGCCATAATATATAATTTACATATACTTGATATCAACAAATTAGAGTTTTATCTGCATCTTCAGATAGCTTCCAACATCAAGGCCTGCTTCCTTAAACCTAGTAGGGCTAAAGACAGTCCCTTTTCATTTTCTGACACACCAGAGCAGAAATAGTCTTTCTAATTGTGGGGGGAGGGGAGAGGAGGAAAAATTTGTCAAAATTGGATCCAAAGTCTCCTTTATCCGACTTAAAGTCAGAGGTCTCAAATGGAGTGACTCACTCTTGGAGGTTTTCCAATACAAGTAAAAGAGAATAAACATCTAAATAAAAGCTCTCATCCAAACCCTTCCCTTTCCCCACCATGGTCAACTCTGTCCTTACTCATCAGCCACTTGGAGTTTCAGTCTTTGCTTTGTAGCCTCCAGCATGGTTTGGTGAAGCCGGGTAACCAGTTCAATCACGTGGTCACTGATAAGGAGGAAGTCCCCTTTGGTGTCAGCTGTGGAAGACTATAAGAGAACAGTGGTCACATGCGCTGGAGATATTTGTTATCGTTCCCCTGACTTACAAGCTTTAGAACTTAATTTCTTGGTCAATTCAGCTCACTTTTTTGTAGCCGTTTGTTCGTGAATAATTTGAAACAAAACTCTGCTCAGGCTTACTTCACTTCCTTTGATCATTTAGGATGTTGGTATTTTTTAGGGCTACAGCTCATTCAAAAACCACAAGGTCACAAAGGAACTACACAGGTAGTCTTCAACCTATGACCACAACTGAGCTCAAAATTGAGTTGTTAAGTGAGTTTTGCCCCATTTTACAATCTTTCTTGCCACAGCTGTTAAGTCAGGGGGTCAAACTGGCGGCCCACGGGCCGGATGCGTTATACGCAGGCCACGTAGGCTATGCCCACTCCAGCTCTGCAAAGACAAAACAAAGTCACGATACGTCATGTGACGCGATCGAGTTTGACACTCATGTGTTAAGTGAAACACTGCTGTTGTTAATAACACGGTTGTTAAGCGAATCTGGCTTCTCCATTGACTTTGCTTGGCAGAGAGTCTCAAAAGGGGATCACATGACTCCAGGCCACTGCAACCATCATAAATATGAACCAGTTGCCAAACATCTGAATTTTGATCATGTGACCATGGGAATACTGCAACGGTCGTTAAGTATGAAAAATGGTCATTTATTCTAAGTTATATGCTTCTGAAAAAATACAACTTGAACAAATAGATGATTATTTACAGCAGGCACATTTTCCTAGATTGTCAGATAATCAAAGGGAAAAAATGAATTGCTTAATTACATTGGAGGAGATTAAGGGGGCAATTAAGCAACTAAAACTTGGTAAGGCACCAGGTACAGATGGATTTACAGCAATTTATTATAAGATGCTATTTGAAGAAATGATAGAACCGCTAAGGGAATTGTTTAATAGTATTCTGTTGGGTGAAGAGATACCTCCTTCTTGGAGAACTGCTTTTATATCTTTAATACCAAAGGAGGGTCAGGATTTGACTCAACCTAAGAATTATAGACCTATATCTTTATTGAATACAGATTATAAGATTTTTTCAAAAATACTGGCAAATAGATTAATGCAAGTGTTGAGCCAATTGATTCATACTGATCAATCTGGATTTATAACTGGAAGATACATGAAATATAATGTAAAACAAATTATTAACTTAATTGAATATTTGGATAAGAACAATCAAATTCCTGCTGCTTTTATATTTTTAGATGCTGAAAAAGCATTTGATCAATTAGACTGGGGGTTTTTGTTTCAAGTTATAGATAGAATGAATTTTGGGGAAATTTTTTTGTCTGCCCTTAAGGCTATTTATCAGCAGCAGTCAGCACAGATTATAGTTAATAGGGGGGGGGGGGTAACAGAAGCATTTAAAATTGAAAAAGGAACTAGACAAGGATGTCCATTATCTCCATTGTTATTTGTGTTAACAATGGAGATTTTGTTAATTAAAATTCGAGAGTCTTCTATAATAAAAGGAATTAAGGTTAATAAGATTGATTATAGATTAAGAGCTTTTGCAGATGACTTTGTGTTAATATTAACTCAGCCAATAGAATCGGTAATTGACTTGGTTGAAATTATTGCACAATATGGGAAGGTTTCTGGTTTTAAGGTTAACTGTAATAAGACTAAAATATTACCGAAAAATATGTCTATGAATGATAAAGATATGTTAGTTACGCTTACAGGTTTTGAAATGGTTAAAAAGGTAAAATATTTGGGAGTTTATATTACAGCTTCTAATGTTAAATTGTATAAGAATAATTATGAGCTTTTATGGGCTAAGATTCAAAAAGATTTAAATGATTGGAAAAAAATGCAATTATCTTTGTTGGGGAGAATTTCAGCAGTAAAAATGAATATTCTTCCAAAGTTTCTTTTTTTGTTTCAAATGATCCCTATTTTAAAAAAAGATGCTAATTTGGAGGACTGGCAGAAGGGTATTAATAAGTTCATTTGGGCGGGCAAGAAGCCAAGAGTTAAGTTTAAGATTATGCAAGATATAAGGGAACGAGGAGGACTTAAAGCCCCTAATTTAAAATTGTATTATGATGCGATGGTTTTGACATGGATTAGTGATTGGTTAAATTTAACAAATAAGAATATACTTTCTCTTGAAGGATGGGATCTATTATTTGGTTGGCAGGCATATTTAATCTATGATAAAAAGGTAGACACAAATTTTAAGGTCCATATCTTAAGGAGTGCTCTATTGAGAGTTTGGAAGAAATATTATTATAAATTAAATTACAAAATTCCTATCTGGGCAACTCCAGGACAGGTATTAGAGGGGATATCTAGGAGGGTTAACTTGGATAAAGTTTCTTATAAGGAACTACTTCGTCCGGTAGGACAAGACTGGCAGTTCAAATCTTTAGTAGATTTGAAACAAGAAAATATTGAATACTCTTGGTTTTACTATAATCAATTGTTAATGAGGTGGCGTATGGGTCAAAAAGTTGGTATTACTTTACAGGATGCAAATTTGATGAAACAGATTAAAGATCAATCTCAAGCTCATATTAAAAGAATTTATAATGCATTGATTGAATTGGATTCAGAAACAGAATTGGTTAAGGATTGTATGATAAAATGGGCGCAAAATATACAAGAACCAATTTTATTGGATACATGGGAGATAATTTGGGTTAGAAATGTAAAATTTACTCAAGCTCAAAATTTAAGGGAAAAGTTTTATAAAATGTTTTATAGGTGGCATCTGGATCCTCAAAAATTGTCTTGTATGTATCCTAATCTACAACCTAAGTGTTGGAGATGTGGAAATTTAGATGCAACTTATTTTCATATTTGGTGGATATGTAGGGAAGTTAAAGCATTTTGGATTAAGATATGGTGGAATATTCAAAATATTTTTAAGAAAAAGATAAAGTTTAAGCCGCAGATATTTTTGTTGGGTATTATGGAAGACTTGGATGCAAAAGAAATGGAATTGATGTTGAACTTTATAACTGCTCCAAGACTACTAGTAGCTCAATATTGGAAAACGGAACATTTACCCACTATAGAAGAATGGTCACTTAAAGTTTCGAACCTAGCAGAAATGGCCAAGATTTCTGCTTATGTGAAGGACTACTCACAAGAAAGATATATTTTGGTTTGGAGAAGATGGATAGATTATATTGAGCGCAAATATGGGATCAAAAAATATCATTTGGTTTTTGAGTGAATTTTAGAGTATTATTGTTGTACAAAGCTTAGAATAGGTTATTTAGTACTATTTTTGATTATTAAAGTGATGTTATTATTATTGTTTTTAATAACTGTATATATTTGTTTAAAAGAGAGTTAAAGGAGGTTATTGATATGTTATTTTAATAGTTGATTAATGTTATTTAGAGTATGATTATTTTATTGTTAACCCTGTGATTGGCACTGGGAAGTGAGGGGGGAGGGAGGGGGGAGTGGAAGGGTGGGTTGGGGAAGGGGGGGATTTATATTGTAAAATTTTATAAAATTCTCAATAAAAAAAGAAAGAAAAATGGTCATAAGTCACTCTTTTCAATGCTGTTGTAACTTCGAATGGTCACTAAAGGACTGGTTGTAAATCAAGGACTACCTGTAGTCTAGACAAAGTTGGTAAAAAGGAGCAAGGGGCATATGGATAAAGACTCTGAGAATGATACAGACTGTAAGGCTCGCAAATGAGATGAGACCAGTATAAAACAAGCAATAGTTAGATGGAGGAGATCCACAACTTTTAATGACAAATAGCCCTAAAGCCAGGTGAGGCAAAGCCAATTTTGTTTCAAGAAGGAAAATGCTGATTGAGGTAAAATGCCAAATATTTACAACCTTGATTATTTCCCTTCCTCTCTTTTGTACTAAAACACAACTCAGCTTTGGAAATAAATCCTGTTTACGGAGAAAACAGTGAGATACTAGGCAATTCAATAATAAATTTCCTAGAAAAAATTGTGATTTAGTTAATTAAAAGCATGCCCCCTATATATTTACCCAGCCATAGATTCCCACTCTTTAAAAGCATACCTTAAAAACATACTTCTTTGATTTATTACTATAATTGACCCTGCAATTTCATTTGTAAATCATGACAGCTGTAAAGCAGATCACCACATGACTGCACCAATTTTAACTTTTTTGTGGAGGTCATTAGCCACACAGCCGTGGTGATGCTGTGGTTAGAATGCAATACTCAGGTATTGAAGGCTAATTCTGCCAACTGCCAGCAGTTTGATCTTGACCGGCTCAAGTTTGACTGCATCCCCTTCCCTTCCGGAGAACAGGCCATGTGCATGGCTGCCAAGCCCATCTCCTTCTCTTCCATCCCCTTGCATGGCCAGCTCCATTCACTGTCCTGGTGGAGTCACACCAGTCCTATCCCTGGCCCTCTCATTGGCCTTGTTTCTTTCAGCCAGCTCAGATCATCTCTTCATTTTTGCCCCAATGCTCACCACGATTTTTCATCCCCGCCAAAATGTCCCTGACTCCCCCACTCCCTTGGGCTTCTTTTTTGTTTCTTCTGGAAAGCCTTCTCTGAGGTCGATAAAATGAGGACCCAGATTGTTGGGGGGCAATATGCTGATTCTGTAAACTGCTTAGAAAGAGCTGTAAAGCACTGTGAAGCGGTATATAAGTCTAAATGCTATTGCTATTAAGTGAAAGTGACTGTCATAAAATGAACATCACAATCGTTAGGTGAACCCATTGTCTGCTACATGGTGTTGTTGTTTTTTTGCTGGAAACTGGATGTAAACATCAGCTTCTGCTAAAAGTATCATAAATTGCAGTCACCTTAGGATGCTGCAAGCGGCCAAAAATGCAGGCCAGCTGTTGAATGAGCAAAATGCAGTCATGTGACTGTGGTATTGGGGGAAAGCATTGGAACTTTGAATCTGGATCGTAAGTCCCTTTTTCGGGGTGTGTAGTAATTTTGAATGGTCACTAAGTGAATGACTAGTCATGAGTTGAGGACTACCTGTATATGAAGGACTGTTGCTTAACTACCCTTCAGTCAGTTGATAGCCTTGTTGATGTACGCCCAGATTTTTACTCCCTTTGCTTTCAAAGAAGGTATGTTCCTCCAAGCCATTTTTTAAGAAACTAAGCTGAATATCACGTTTAGCTTTTTAAACTCAAGTGGGTTTTTATTTCAACTCTGGCACTGTAAATATGCTCTTCCCCAAATCCTAAACTTGATGCAACTTCACACCTTGAATGGGGGCAGTTCTGCTATTCCAAAGCAAAATGAAATTGCCTACAGGGAGCTTTCTACGCTACAGATAATCCTCAACATACGATCACAATTGAGCCCCAAAATTATGTTGCTAAGTGAGACAGTTGTTAAGTGAGTTTTGCCCCATTTTGAAACCTTTCCTCCCACAGTTGTTAAATGAATCACCGCCGTTGATAAGTTGGCAACACGATTGTTAAGTGAATCTAGCTTCCCCACTGAGTTTGTTTGTCTGAAGTTTGCAAAAGGTGGTCACATAGCTACAGGACACTGCAACCATCATACATATGAGTCAGTTGCCAAGCATCTGAATTTTGATCACATGATCATAGAGATGCTGCAATGGTCAAGTGTGAAAATAGCAATAGCAATACCACTTAGACTTATATACCGCTTCATAGCCCTCTCTGAGCAGTTTACAGTGTCAGCCTATTTCCCCCAACAATCTGGGTCCTCATTTTACTGACATCAGAAGGGTGGAAGGCTGAGTCAACTTTGAGCCCGTGAGACTCGAACTGCCAAACTGCTGTCAGCCGGCAGTCAGCAGAAGTAGCCTGCAGTACTGCATTCTAATCACTGCGCCACCAGGGCTCAGTGAGTCCTGACAGAGGCCAAGAGATATATATGTGGACAAACTACTGGTAATATCAAAGATTATCTTGTTGTCTATCTATAATTTATGATCTTTCATGCCATATATCTAGAATTTGAACTGCCAGACTATGGTCAGGATTGAATTGCTGGTAGTCGGCAGAGTTAGCCTGCAACACTGCATTTTAACTATTGTGTCACCATGTCTCTTGGTGAGTGTCACAGTCATTAGTCACTTTTTTTCAATGCTGTTTGAACAGCCCAAAATGACTATCTGTCATCTTTTACACCTCTTCTCCCCACCAAACCCCAATTCCTACTTACCTCTCTAATGTGTAGAACAAGAAGCCCATCTGAATAGCAACTGACAGAAACACTCTCAACGTCATTCAAGGTGATCACTGTTTTGGGTTGAGCAGCCTTGAGATCAGCCAGGATGATGTGACTCTTCGTGAGAAGGAGTATCCGAGAAGAAGTCTGAAAGGAAGAGAGGAAAAGCTCCTATTTCATGTACTATATCTGCTTGTCTGAGCTGAAAGGTTAGCTACTCTGTATTTTTAAGGATCTTGGGTTATTTCCCAGCAAGAAAGGAACAATGCTCTGCCATGATTTCTGCCATGATTGTTAAACATGTGGCTGATAAAATAGCGGCTCAGACTTTGAAGAAGCTATTACTATGTGTTTACTCATGCAATGGGATTAACCTAGTTCCTTAATTAACCATTATTTCCATGTGCATTATATATTGCCCCATAAGCCTTGCATGACATGCTATGCAACTCAAAAACATCCCCTCCCCTTGTCCAAAGGCTTCTGCTAGATACACATGACCTGGATAAATACAGAATCCTCCCAAAGCACCTGACAGAGTGCCTGCCAAAATAATGTTTGCAAATGCCCCAAAAGGACTCCCTGATAAGAACTTTCTCATAGATGGGACTCTAGCAGCTGTATTTTATTTTAGCCCCCAGTGACAGAGGCCATAAGTTAAGAAAAAGAGGAGGTGGAGGGAAAATAGTTTTAGCCACAAGGAAGCCCATTCTGAGAATTATTATTTTGATCATTGAGTGTGAAATCTCCAAAATGTTATATACATATAGTCTTCAAAATATTTGCTCATTCCAGGATCACAATAAGCAGAACTCTTCCCTTTACAGGAGCAAAGTGTGAGAAACTGGGCATGTCCTTGCTGCAGTTCCTTGGAAGACAAAGCAGGTTAATAAGGTGTCCCACCTTTCCATCGCCTCGGTTGACTTTCTTCACATAGTCCGCCATCACTAGCTTGTCATTGGCCGTGGTTTGGAGCTTACGATATTTGGGTTTCTCCTTCAAACCAAGGTATTCCCCCCGGAAAGGCTGGGGGAGGCTGAAAAACATAAAACCTGGATCGTAATTTGCACTATTTTGGGGGAGGTCAAGGACTCTTGACCTGGGGTGGTGTAGTTTCATGCTTTGAACTCACCTCTTAGGATACAAACTTTTCTTCCCCTTAAAAAGTTCACTGGCACACAACTTGTCCTGCAAGGCTTCTTTATCCTTTGGGGAAAGCTGATCTCGATACTTCTTACACTGTACCAGAAAGGCATGGAGCAACAAGGGAAGGGACAAAAGGTGACATTCCTTCTTATAAAGTACAGAGACCAAAAACAAAACAAAAACAAAAAAAAACACTCCTTAAAACTGAAAATATATATTCAGCTCAGTTACCTTTACACAAGCATGTGCACAGTCACACACAAGGTTTCAAAATTTTGGTACCTGACAATTCCAGCAGTATTCAGGGTCTTGAGGAAGTGGGAGGGGAGAGTTTTAAACATCTGCCTGCACAATGGAAGCAGTAAGGAAAGGAATGCAGCTGACCAGAATAGACTGCTCCAGTCTAGTAATAAGAGACCTCTGCTTCATTGTAATATTAAAAAAAAACCACCCCTCAATATATTACAATGCAGGAAACATGTTACTTGCTAAGAATATTATAGATTAGACAAAACTTGTGTGCAAGTGCTGGATTTAGGAGTTTGCGTTAACCAATGAATGATTTTTTTGATATAATTTTCCTTGTTTTAAGAAGGCATAAAAGTTAGGTGGAAACAATATTCAATATGCCTCTTGAAAGTGAGGTACCCTCTTGGCTCCCATGCAGAAATAAAGAGCATTTAAATGCCTTTCCTGACTCAAAGCGTCTTTTGGCTGTTGCAGGCTGAGGTGAACAAATCAGCCAGGCATTCTGGCTAACAGTTTTTCTGGTGGTGCCAGCCATGAGGCCATCTGATTGCCCTTCACAGCAATGCCAGCACTTGGGTGGTAAGACCGAGTGATGTGTGGCCTGAACCTTTTGTGTTCTGTGTCCCTTGATGCTGTGGGGGATGGAGAGAGTTAATGGTGCGATTTGCTTTGCCTTAAAGAAGGGAACACGAAGGGCGAAATCAACTCCACTTATGCCCCGCATCGCAGGACATTGGTGAGTAAGAAATCCTTCTTTTTTACTACAATAGTAGAAATTGCTGCTTGCACAATTGAATCTTCAGTAATATGGATGAAATAAATCTGTGCAGAAATAGAAGGCTTTTTAAACATCTTCCCAGACCATTATACCCTGAATTAAACAAATTAATCAAGCATTCTGGCTAATGACACAGAATTCTGTTTGACAGCTGACATGAGAAGATCCTTGATCAAGGCAAACATTAAATAAGTAGAGCTTAAGCTCATTCCAAGCAACATGAGAAAATGCCTCCGGCTGGCTACTCTTTATCTTCACACTTTCAGATTTGCAAAATGCTCTTACATGTTCTAATCAAAGTAGATTTAAACACCTAAATGATTTATGGTCTACTCTACCAGGCTGATACATGCCAGCAAGGCATTTAGATTGAAAGAGCAATGAATAGAAAGAGTCAAAAGTAGTGCCTAACCCTCCAGTGGTGGAATATTTTCTTCAATTCTTGGTTGGTATTTGTGAGAAATTTGTATGGGGATGGGGGCCAAGTGTGGTTGGTCACCGACATGGAAGGGAGGTTGTCCTTCAGGCCCAAGAAGAATTTTTGTACCTGTAAGCAGAACAGAAGCAGAAACTGTGAGACCTGTGTTAGAAGGTTACAGATAGTCCTTGACTTACAACAGTTGATTTAGTGACCATTCAAAGTTACCATCGGCACTGAAAAAATGTGACTTATGACCATTTTTCACAGTTACAACAACCTGTGCAGCAACCCCACGACCGTGTGGTCAAAATTCAAATGCTTGGTTCACATTTATGACCGTTGCTTTGTCCCAAGGCGATGTGATCACCTTTTGCGACCTTCCAATAAGCAAAGTCAGTGGGGAAGCCATGTTCACTTAACAACTGAGTCACTAACTTATCAACTGTAGTGATTCACTTAACAACTATGGCAAGAAAGGTCGTAACATGGGGCAAAACCAGTGGTGGGATTCAGCTGGTTCGTACCACTTCGGCAGAACCGGTAGCTAATTTTTTGTTGCCCAGACCCAGAACGGACTTCTGGAAGCGGCATCCACACAGAGAACCCGGTTGTTCACATATTTGAATCCCACCGCTGGGCAAAACTCAGTGAACAAATGTCTCCCTTAACAACATAAATGTTAGGCTCAATTGTGGTTGCAAGTCAAGGACTATCTGTACATGTATATTCTGATGACATAAAGTTTATAAATAATTCAACACTGCTATTGAACCTGAACTGAAGGAAGCTACCTACATAGCTTCTTTCTAGTATCTTGCATTACAGCATGTACTGTATCTCCAGTCCTTAGCCAAAAAGCAGCTACTGCTTGTTTGCATTGGTTTCATTCCAGAACTTAACTGTTCTGGAGCTGTGAGGATACAGTTCTGGGGCTGTGTGCAAACCATGACAAGATCTGCTTCTTAGGTTTAGGCATATATGCTAAAATTGCTTTTCCCCCTTAAACTAGGCAACCTGCAATCAGCCATTTGTGTCTT
>NW_015386858.1:1251514-1254900 GCF_001527695.2 Protobothrops mucrosquamatus | reverse complement strand
CCATTTGTGTCTTGTTGGGAGCTTTCTAAGTTGCAGTACATTAAGTACTACTAGTAAGAGTGAATGAGTCTTCATGGGTTCTTTTAGTTACCTGGAGCTGCTTTCAGCAAACAATCCCTGAGTTTGCAAAACAAGATAAATGTAACTAAGATGGCTTGTGAGAAAGGATAACTGTGCACATATGAGTACTTTCACTGATATTATTTAACCATTTGAATTTGGTAACTGAAAATGGTAGCAGTTCATAAAGGTTAGGTCAGTGCCTTTTTACCATGCCTGTATGTTCCAAAGACCGAATCTCCTAAACTCTTATCCTGAGTTATATAGACTGTTCCCTGACTAAGTGTTGGAGTTACAACTTCTTCATATATGGGAAACTATATACATGCAGCTATGTCAAGACCTACATCCTCTTATAAAGGCAAAAGTTCTTATTCTAGGTCAATGATGGCGAACCTATGAATGTTAAAGCTTCCACACCATTCTCTGGGTATCATGCCAGCATACATCAACAGCTATCATAAATCATTATTAGAAGCACACCCTATTCTTACTCAATTTTTGGAAGCCCTGGAGGTTGCATGGGGATGCGATAAACTCTTGCGCAGCCTCAAAACCCTTTGAAAGTTACTTGAGAATGGGGCATGGTTTCCTGGTTGTTGTTTTTTTGGGACACTGCAGAGGCCACTTAAGAACATTCTGCAAAGCTGCTTCAAGAACAAAGGCTTGGTGAGATCCAGAGCAGCCTTGAATAGGACCTGTCACCAGAAAGAGAAACACTGGTTGAAGGTAAGAAACATGCGGTACATCCCTTGGGGAATGGTGTGAGGTGCTCTTTTTGAGTGGCAGCAGTGGTATTAGGACTGATGTGGATCGAGTTTCTACTTCAGAACCAGCCTCAATGCTGCTGCCAAGGGCCGCTGTTCAGACTGGCCTAGATCTTTTGTTTGGGAGTGGGGGTGACAACTGGAGAGTCAGAGTAGGTATTTTCCTAATTTTTGATACACTGAGCCCAAAAAGTTCTAGGTATTCAATTCCTTAATTAAAGTTCAATGGACTTTTTTTTGCTAGTTATTTTCCAGTTTGAAGTCATTCTACTTACCAGTCTTCGGTAAACAAAATTGGCAATGCGTTCAGAAGCCCCAGTACGGAAATATTTCTTATACTCCTTCCTTATCTGTGAGGAGGAAAAATACATGTTGGCAACATGTTATAGGAATACTATGGACAACCTTTTTATTCATGATGTTATCTGCTCTCAGATCTTTATCTGCTAAGATTTCTTTTTGGGTAATGTACCAGATAGTAAATCTGTGACTTGGTACACAAAGCATAAAAGTTCAGGACTGAACAATTGGTTCTTCCTTATGGCTCTCGTTATAATATTTACAACTGTTGTTCTCATTTTTATTTTTAAAGCTACATTCCTGAACAGTTGCAAAGTTGTGGAAGTCATTACCTAATCACCTTGTTTCCATTCTCTGGGTCATTGTGGGAATTCTACTATATAGGTAGTCCTCAATTTACAACCACAATTGGGACCAAAATGTCTGTTGCTAAGTGATGCAGTCATGTGGGTTGTCTCTGATTTTACAACCTTTTTTGCCATGGTCAGGTGAATCATCACAGCCATTAAATGAATCACCATGGTCTTTAAGTGAATCCAGCTTGTCCCATTGACTTTGCCTGGGAAGGTTGCAAATGGTAATTACACGACTACAGGATGCGGCAAACCTTTTAAGTACATGCCTGTCACCAAGTGTCCAAATTTTCATCACATGGCTGCAAGGATGTTGTGACGGTCATAAGTACAAGGACTAGTTGTTAGTCTTTCAGCACCATTGTAACTTTGAATGGTTGTCAAACGAATGGTTATAACTTGAGGACTGCATGAATATGTGAGGGGTGACGGGAAAAAAGATAGGATCTCTAAAGAAAAGAGTACACTCCACTAGAAGAAAACAGGGATGACTATTAATCTCCACTGAACCAATATAAATATATGTGGATGTCACTTTTGCCTCTGGGAAAAAGCCAGGAAAAAGGTTTTGTGAACGTGGAAGCAACTTTTTCTTGCAAAGTGGTATCTTTTAATGTACCACATAGATTCCCATAAGGGGAGAAATTCTTGGGAAAGTCAATTGGTACTCATTTTATACAGAAGGTGATGTTCAGGATAGCTGTATTACAAAGGCAGGACTTAACTCTAACTCATTCAGATTCTTCTGTATTCGATAAAGGAGAGTAGCTTAGGTTTTAAGCTGAACATCCTGGGAACAGAGCATTAAAAAAGAGGTATTATTACGGGAAGGCTCATCATGGCCACTGCACTTAGATCTAGGCATGTTCTCCAACCATACCTGATAACCTTTCCAGTAAGAAGAAATGGTGGTGGCAGCCTGAGCACGACATTTCTGTTCCCTTAACTCTTGCAGGAGTTTACGAGACTGTAGAGGAAGGGAAAGGATAGATAAGAAACCCAAAGGAGCCCATAGGAAAAGGGAGAGAGTGAGCAGATTCCATTTTCATAATTTGCCTTGAGACTGTTGTTATAGTAATCAGTCTCTAAGGTGCCACAGGACTCCTTGTTGTGTAAACTGTGGCACGGTAGAACTGTCAGCCAGAGATTTAAGTTAAAATTAACTTTAAAAGCCAGAGCTCTACTTTTATTCCAAAGGCCCCGAAAAGAAAAAGAAAGAGGGTTACAAACAGCTTTTCTTTCTAACCTAAGTGATAGATTTTGTTCATAAACAATGTCAACTAGCACATCCTTCAGTATTTCAGAAAGAGACTTTTCATAATGCACAGCCTTCAATCGGAATGCAGCTGGAAGGGATCTTAGAGGTCTACTAGTTCAACCTCCTGCTCAAGCAGGAGACCCTATACTATTTGAGACAGGTGGCTGTCTCTTCTTAAAAACCTCCAGTGATGGATCACCCACAACTTTTGAAGGCAAAGCTGTTCCATTGGTTAATTGTTCTCACTGCTAGGAAATTTCTCCTTAATTTCAGGTTGTTTCTCTCCTTGATTAGTTTCCATCCATTTTTTTTTGTCCTGCCTTCAGGTCCTTTGGAGAATAGGTTGACCCCCCTCTTTTTTGTGGCAGCCCCTCAAATACTGGAATTATCACTGCTATCATGTCACCCCTAGTCCTTCTTTTCTCCAGACTATCCATATCCAATTCCTGCAACCATTCTTCACATTAATTAAATTAACATAATGAAACCTAACATGTTTAATTAAGATAATTTAATCTGTAAAAATTAAATAATTTTTATAAATATATATCGTATATTACTAAAACATGTCTAGTAAAACATATATATATATATATATATATATATATATATATATATATATATATATATATATATATATATATATAT
>NW_015386858.1:1247806-1251029 GCF_001527695.2 Protobothrops mucrosquamatus | reverse complement strand
ATATATATATATATATATATATATATATATATATATATATATATATATATATATATATATATATATATATTATAAATATAAATATAAATATATATTATAGGTATTTATTGATTGAAAATAAATAGTGAATTAGCTGGCACACAGGGTAACATATGATAAGAGTGTTCTCCATTATGGAGCAAACTACATCCTTGAGACGGGACATTTGCAAGTATAGCATTATGTGATATAAACTGTATTGCCACTTTATCTGAATTCACCTAAAGATGTATACAGGAGCAACTAAGTATTATAGAAATCAAGTTTCAGAAAAAAAGAAAGGACTTTGCAAAAGATGTGGGCAGCACAGCATAGCTGGGAACCTACAATTAAATATATTGAGCCAGTGACTAAAGCAGTGCTTTCATTTTCTTCCTCTCAAGTCTTGCATTTTGCAATTTCTTTTGATAGCATTAAGCTGTTGTATCATTTGGAAAACACATTTCTGTTCCCTCATCTACTGATAGGATCACACCAATTCAAATGTCAAAAGTGATGGGAAATAGGATTCTAAGGCCCTTCAAATTATGAAAATGGAATTGAAGATACCACTGGAAAACCAGGAATAACCAAAATTTTCTATACAATCAACAAAATTCTGCTGCATATTTTATCTAGCACAATAATCATGTTAGCTTCAATACATGCAACTGTGATATCCATTTCCCATATCGTGTCTGGTATACAAAACAGCCAGGTTTTGTTTTTTTTGGGGGGGAGGAGTGAGTTGTTTGTTCATTTCTATTAATCTCATAGACAAGTGAACATCACATATTACATCTAGTTCTGTTCTGAAATTCTGCAGAATCATTTACTGTACATCTGTGGTTTGCATACATATTTCAAAATCATAAGTTATCAATATTCAGGAAATTGTATGAAAATTCATTTATTCATCCTTCTATTTAGCATCTTGGTGAAAACTAGGAACATTAAGTTTAGGATACCTAAAAGGCAGCGGGATATTGGAAGACTGTCATATATTGACTATGCTCAAGAGAACAGAATACTATGAATGCACATCTTCAAAGATTTTGATCTGTAATGGTTGAACATGAAAGAAGATGAATAAAGATAAATTTAGGAACACATCTCCGATTTCTTAATTACAAGAAATTACAAGGGTTAACTTTGCACTCAATCCAGAATCTTTAAATGCCTGGTTATATATCCATTATACATAATTCCTCACCTTCCAACTTCGGACATAGGCCTGGAGAAGAATAGCTGATGTTTTCATTTTTAAATATTTCTTCCTTTCCTGCAAAATAAAATGTCTACTTTACTAGAGAGATACAGTAACAGATAGTAGGCAAACCACTTTTTGTTTGATCTGCATGCATAGCAGCCACAGACATTGTGTACATCAAGGTTTACTGAGTTTTATTCTGGCAGAAGTTCTATCCCACATGGGTGTGATTGTCAGCCTATGAATATCATGTGGCTACTTAATCCTTTCCCCCCTAGCCTTGAGGACCCATCAGGGTTGTACAAGAAGTGCAATTTCATATGGTTTTTCAACATGAAAAGGAAGAGGAAAAGCACACATTATATCTCCAGTACATATGATATCATACCATTGTAGTCCAGTTCCTGAAATTAATCACATTAACAGCATATAGTCTATAGCCCCTAAAATGTTGCCCTTTCCTGTTCTGTCCCCATGCTACACTAGGAGTTGGATGCATATTCTCCATATCTTGCCACTAAGCAAACTTAGGCTGCTTTCAGCAGAAGGAAAATTCTAATAGAGATATACATCCAAGAAAGTACTATGCGGTTGGGTGGATCTGGCAATGGTCCTTATAGTCACAGGCTAGACAAAGACTTAAAGCTGAGCTGCCATAGAGACCTTTGCAAAACTAGAATAACAGAATAACAGAGTCTCCTAGTCCAACCGCCTGCTCAAGCAAGAAACCCTATACCATTTCAGACAAATGGTTGTCTAATTTCTTCTTAAAAAATTCCAGTGTGGGAGCATTCACAACTTCTGGAGGCACATTGTTGATTAATTGTTCTAACTGTCAGGACATTTCTCCTTAGTTCTAGGTTGCTTCTCTCCTTGGTTAATTTGCATCCGTTGCTTCTTTTTTTTAAAAAAAAAAAAACAAGTTTTACTGATTTTTCAATTTTACATCAAGTGTTTAGGAAGCAGCATGGTGGTTGGGTAGTCAATAGTCCAATAACAAAATCTTTCATACATATCTCAGGTTGCATCATTAAAAATTCCCTCTCTATTTCCCTTAATTATT
Source organism: Protobothrops mucrosquamatus (assembly GCF_001527695.2). Classification (NCBI taxonomy): domain Eukaryota; kingdom Metazoa; phylum Chordata; class Lepidosauria; order Squamata; family Viperidae; genus Protobothrops; species Protobothrops mucrosquamatus. The sequence continues at coordinate 1,248,738 of NW_015386858.1, read as the reverse complement.
ATATCATATTCAAGTTAATACAATTCTAGTTATAGCTCAGTCAGTCAATACATTGGTCAATATAATTTTGTACACATATCCAACTCCTGTTTTAAGTTTTACCTAATTCCAATTACCGTGTTCCAATTTAGCCTTTGGTAACCATAATATTTAAACTTCGGGTAACCCAAATTTCCCTAATTTCATTACAAAATAATTGTCGTGTCTAAAATACACATGTTATTCAGATAATTACATTCTGCTTTATTTCACAAGTATATTCTGTTTCTCGTCTTAGTACCTCATCATTTATTAGTAAAATATCTTTCATTGTCACAAATCCACTTCCATATTACAATTCAAAACTATAATCTAATGGCTAATTTTCATTTCCTTTATAGATCTAAGTCCTAGATAATAAATCAATCATTATCTCTAAAAATCTCCTTAGCCCATTAAGTAGGATTTTAAGCTGTTCCATCATCCATCAGCGAAAAAAGGAAAAAGGAAAAAAAAGATCCCATTTTTAAATCTAACTCTAGCTTTCTTTTTGTGTCAAGCAGGCTTCCATACCAGTGCCTTTAAATCTTCAGATGGGTCTCCCTTCATTTCTACACACGTTGTTTGAATCAAGGGAGAACATCCAGTTATCAATTTTTCAAAGGAACTGGCCCCTTTATAATCATTAGATTGTTGCCCTAATAGTTCAAATCACGATATTTGGTTTGAAGTATTTGTCATCCGCTCAATCTGGTCTTCTTCTTCTTCTTCTTCTTCTTCTTCTTCTTCTTCTTCTTCTTCTTCTTCTTCTTCTTCTTCTTCTTCTTCTTCTTCTTCTTCTTCTTCTTCTTCTTCTTCTTCTTCTTCTTCTTCTTCTTCTTCTTCTTCTTCTTCTTCTTCTTCTTCTTCTTCTTCTTCTTCTTCTTCTTCTTCTTCTTCTTCTTCTTTCTTTT
>NW_015386858.1:1219895-1247682 GCF_001527695.2 Protobothrops mucrosquamatus | reverse complement strand
CTTCTTCTTCTTCTTCTTCTTCTTCTTCTTCTTCTTCTTCTTCTTCTTCTTCTTCTTCTTCTTCCAGTTTTGTCTGGCTAGAATGAAAGGTCACATCTGGTGTTGTAGTTGTTATTTGATTGACTAGATTGTCTAAGTTCTTAGTATGTTGTGTATGCTGATTTATGGCATCCTCCGTCTTAATGTTGCTTTCTTCAGTTTCTGTTGCTTTTGGAGTTGCAGGTACTATGATTAAGATCAGAGTTCGATTGTCAAGGTCCTCAGTAAATTGTGTTTGTTGTTGTGTAGAATCCTCTTTGATGTTAGTTTGTCCCTCTTCTGTTGTTTTTTGGCTTATAAGTTGATCAGTTGGAGTCTGGGCTTCAATTTGTAATTTGTAATCCTCTTTGATGTTAGTTTGTTCCTATTCAGCGCCGCCCCTGCCACCAGCACCTCCATGGCCCACTGCCTGGCATCACAGCCTGTGAGCGCTTCTCTTTCCCCACCCCTGTGTGGGGAAGCCATGGCCACCGGCAGCAAAGAGAAGCAAGATGGCAAGACTAGATGCCAGGCAGTTTGCAGAAGGCCAGCGAGAAGGGGAGGCCGTTTGGGGGGTCAACTCCCCCCCCAAATATTTTCTCAAGCATGGAAAGTGTTTCTTGCTTCTACTTCCCCTCATCTGCTCTTTTATAATTTAATCCAGCCTTACCCAAATTAATGTCTTTTGAGTGTCATGGACCACAGTTCCCATAATACTGTGGTTATGCTGGCTAGAAATGCAATGCCTTATTTTCTCTGCAGTATGCACCAAGGAGGCAGTAGGTCTGTGGGATTTAGATGTATTTAAACATTTTTTTCCTTCTGCCTAATTTATTAAATCAACATCTAATTCAAAATTAAATGTTTCTGAGAAATCCAGGGTGGTTTACAAAAAAACTCTCAAAGACAGCTATTGTAAAGCATCACCAGCACTGCTTAAAAAATATTAAAAGTGTGTATTTTAAGAAAGAAAAATATTAGTAGTAATTTACTTAGTGCTGTTTGACCATAAAATATGGCGTTGTTCTACATATGCCTGGGTGAACAGTGTTTGGAGTTGCCTCTAAACGGCTGAGGGATGCACTGTTCATATTTTCCTTGGAAGAAAGTTCTATAATTGGGGTGTTGTCTCTGAGAAGGCTCTGCTCATGGCCACTGTTCTATAAACCAAACTAGGGGGACCATCTGGTCTAAATGGATGGTAAACATAGATGATTAGGGGGCTGGAGGCTAAAACATATGACAAATGTTTGTGGGAATTGGGTGTGTCTATCTTAGTGAAAAGGACTAGGGGTGGTGACATGATAGCAATGTTCTAATATTTGATGGCTGCCACAGAGAAGAAGGGATCAACCTATTTTCCAAAGCATCAGAAGGCAATAATAGATGGAAACTAATCAAGAAGAAAACCAGCCTAGAACTAAGGACTTGTGAAAACAACTAACCAGTGAAAAGGCTTCCCTTCAGAAGTTGTGGATGCTCCATCACTGGAGGCTTTTAAGTAGAGATTTGATATTCCATTGTCTGGAATGGTATATGTCGCCTGCTTGAGCAGGAGCTTGGACTAAAGACCTCAAAGGTCTCTTCCAACTCTCTTACTCTTTGAGAGAAGCGCTGCCAACCTCTCCCCAACCCCTCGTCCCTTCCTGGGCACAGAGGGAGGGAAGAAAGGAAGGAGGGGAGGGAAACAGGAAGAAAGAAAGGGAAGGAAAGAAGGAAGGAGATGGGAATGAAAAGGAGGGAGGCAGGGAAGGAGGCGAGGGAGGGAGGGGGAGGAAGGAAGGAAGGAAGATTGGAATAAGAGGGAGGGAGGGTCTGAGGGAAGTCCTGCTTTGGCACTTGCCCACCAGCAGCCTTGTTGCCCTTTTGCCATCCCCTGGTGGTCTCCCATCCTATTGCTGAGGATGCTTTGATTACAAAGCCAGGTCTCCTCGCATGGAGAGGGAGTGGGCCTCCCTCTGACCCACGCACTTTGCCCTCCTGCACCCACCATGAGCAACCTGGCCAAGAGAGCGAGCACATAAGCAGTAGCCTTGAGGAGGAGGTAAATGCAGCTGGGCACCCCCTTGGGGAAGTCCGGCTAGGTTAGGCAGGGCTGTGGGGTCCTGTTTCCATGGGAGCTCAAGGGCTGGGCTGGGTGCTTGACCTCCGCTGCCCAGGGCTCCAGGCAGTCCGTGCCACTGTCCAGGGCCCCCCTGCATGGCCTGAGGCTCAGTAAGGCTCCTACAGTGGACCATGCCCCAGCACTCACCCCGGTCCCACCCACCCCTCCGCTGCAGACCCTCATATCTGCCTCAGTCCTGCCCAGGCCTGCACATGTGCCCCTGATGCAAGTGACGCCGAGCTGACCATGCCAGCCATGCCCACCCAGTAGGCCACACCCATCCAATGGGCCACGCCCATCCAGTGGGCCACGCCCATCCGGCACCCGATGATAAATAAGTGGGGTTTGGGTTGCAGTTTGGGCACTCGGTCTCTAAAAGGTTCGCCATCACTAACCTATACTGTACTGTGCATTTGGTTTTTCTTGCCTATCACCACAATTGCTCTAAATCTCAGACAAAATTCCCTCTGTTTTAGATTCAGTAGTGCCAAATTATCTAATTCTCTTTCCAGTTCTCTATTCATAACTTCTGTCTTACTCTCTAGAATTTCTACTTTATCATTAATTTGTTTTAAAGCTCCAGACACTTGTTTTACAGAGCTTTCCATCTTCTTGACTTCTTTCATCTTTAGAAGTCTTTCTCAATTATTTTTTCTTCTTAGTTCTAGGTTGCTTCTCTCCTTGGTTAGTTTCCATCCATTGCTTCTTGTCCTGCCTTCGGGTGCTTTGGAGAATAGCTTGACTCCCTCTTCTTTATTGGAACATTGCTATCATGTCACCCACTAATTCTCCTTTTCATTAAATTAGACATACACAATTCCAGCAATTGTTCTTTATATGTTTTAGTCTACACTCCCCTAATCATCTTTGTTGTTCTTCTCTACACTCTCTGCACAAAATCAGTAGAGTTTGCTCGTCAAAAGCAGCTAAACCTATACAACAACAGTCTGTTTGTTTCTTACTCTTTGGCCCCGGAACCAAGCAGAAATTAGCATCTGGCTCCTGCGTATCTCTTGGTAATGCTTACGACACCTCCATGCTCGAAAAGTTGCTTGGATTAAGGTAGCCAATTCCTGTACTCGCTGCTGGCGTCTCCTCTCCAAATCAAAAAGCTGTAAAGAAGATTGGAAAGTCACCAAGATGGACTAAGGTTTGAGTACAGGTAGCATTTTACAGGTAGTCCTTGACTTACAACCACAACTGGGACCAGAACCTCTGTCGCCAAGCAATGTTGTCATTAAGTGAGTTGTGCCCAATTTTAGGATTATATTTGACCTGGTTATGTGAATCGCCATGTCATTAAGCAAATCCAGGTTTCCCCATTGACTTGGCTTGTCAGGAAACCCCCTGGGAAGGCAATTAATGTTGATCACGTGATCCGGGATGCTGCAGCTGTCATAAATACATGCCAGTTGCCAAGTACCCAAATGTTGATCACATGACCATGGGGATGCTGTGAAGTTGTAAGTGTGAGGATCTGTTGTAAGTTACTTTTTTCCGTACCATCGTAATTTGGAACAACAGTTAAACAAATGATCATAAGTAAAGGACTACCTGTTTTTCTCAAGCCTAAGCCTAATTGGTTAAATGTCAGTAGATCCTATTCTTTGTGGGTTTTGTCTCGAGAATCTCATGAACGTTGTAAGGTTCGGAAGAAACTATTTCCTGAAAAATTTCACCTTTATCATTGTTTAGGAATATGTCCCTCTTCTCTCCTCAACCCATTCTTTTTCTTCTTCTTTTTTCAAGGAAACATCTCCAGTAGGGCTACCAATAATTACTTAATTTTCTTCTAGCTGGACTAGAAGAAAAAACGCATTTATTTAAATTATTATGCTAAATTACGATTACTGGTCATATTAACAGTTTGACTCACATCATGGTAGCAGGACAAGGAACTGAAGTTGAATTCACAGAACTGAAATCAAACCACAGTAAAAAAAAAAAAAAGTACAGGTGGTCCTCTATTTACGACCACAATTGAGCCTGAAATTTATGTTGCTAAGTGAAATGTTTGTTAGGTGAGTTTTGCCCCATTTTTCTCATCAGAGTTATTAAGAGAATCATTGCAGTTGTTAAGTTAGTGACTCAGTTGTTAAGTGAACATGGCTTCCCCATTGACTTGGCTTGTCACCTTTTGTGACAAAAGGTGATCACATGATCCCGGGACACTGCAACCATCATAAATATGACTCAGCTGCCACGCATCCAAAATTTGATCATGTGACCAAGGGGATGTTGCAATGGTCCTAAGTGTGAAAAACGGTCATAAGTCACTTTTTTTAGTGATGTTGTAATGGTCACTAAATAATCGCCTTCAGTTTTCTTGGCATGGCCCAGTAGGGATTTGCCATTGCTTTCTTATGAAATGCTTTTTTTTATTTCTTGCCCTGGGGTTTCTTGATGGTTCCAACCTATCCTGTCTGATCCTGCTTAATGTTCTAGATGAGTCAAGGTTGATTTCTTTCAGTAGTTCTTTTCCTTAGTTCTGGGTTAGTTAATGTAAACTTTGGAAAACTACAATAAATTCCTAAGGAACTGGAAGAGCAGTAAGGGATTGATAACACTCAGCAAGAAGAAATGATATACTTCAGATTTATTCATATCGCACTATATAAATATGAGCAGTGCCTCTAAGTGGTAATTATTGTAGCCGTGCTTGGCAGGGCTGGCAATATTTTGTATGTTATTTCAGCACTTCTTTCCAAAAACATTTGTTTAAATTGCTCTTTCTTGTTCTCCATATGTAATTAAACAGCGAAATCTGGCTGAGCACATCATATTATGATGAGCAAATCTTTCACTGTATAATCAATACACCAGCGGAATCAAAAGAAAGAGCAAGCAACAGCGGCAATCAAAAAGAGTCTGGTATCACTGAAGCGGGAGAATGTAAAGAAAAAAAATGGATTAGCTGCACAGGCATATTTTTATGAGGCATTAAAATCCCTGCTTTCAACTAGAAAATTCAAAGTGAGGGATATCCCGCATAGTCCTACAAACAAAATCTTCTTTTCCTTTCACTCTTAATTAGCATAGCCATCTTGCTCTCTTCCGCTTCCATTGCTCTGAAGTACCATTAGCTCACCGTGGATGGGGTTCGGATGAAAATCTTGGTGTGTCCGTATGCCAGTTCTTTGGGATCAATGGACAAGCTGTTCAAGACATTTTGAACACCATCCCTGTAACAGAAAAGAGAAGAGATCAGATATTGCTTGAGTAGGCAAATAAGTGCTGTGGTCACTGGTTATAAAACAGTGGGATGGCCACAGTTCCTATGCCAAACATTAAGCAGTATTGGTTATGCCACCACCAACCAAATTCCCCAGATGGTGTCTCAATTTTATAGAGACTCGTGCCTAGAGTAGTTCTGAGATGTCCCTGTTATGTTCTGTGCAATTATATCTGTTCAGCACTTTTCAATATTCCTTTGAGGCACATTATATTGAACCATTGGCTCTTTTACCATCTGGACCTTCTGCTGAATTCTAAAGGTTATCAGAAGGCCCTGCTGACAACAACTCTAGCACATGACCTTGGCCTACCTTGCACTTCCTTTCCAGTGTGGCCAGGTTTCCTTGCAGAGTGTCTTATAACGCTCCAGACATGGCTCATACGTCTGCCTAAAGGCATAGCCAGCCCGCCGGACCTGCACATTCTCCAACAGCCCAAGGTAGCGCACCTGTGCCCGGACTAGCCCATCAGTGAATACAGCCGGCATCTTGTTATCATTAGGCTTGATACACCTGACAGCAGAGAGAACATAAGCAGAGCCTTGTTGAGACAGAATAAACTAGTCAATACGTTTAGCTAAAGCCCAATGCAATTCAACCCTAGTTTGAGTTCCTCACATGGAGGTAGGCATTCATTACCTGATATAATTGGGGTTCTTGGAATAGAGGTTTTTCATGAGGGTGAAGACAGAGGCTTTGAACTGAGAACCGGCTGTAGGTGGGCGCTTGAGTGAAGCTTTTTGGGGGTCACCTTCAGGGAAGAGGCTGTGTAACAGTACATGCTTGGCCTTCCACATGGCTTGTGACAGATCTCGAAAGAGCAGGTCATTGTTCTTCTCAATGAATCCGGTCACATTGTAAGTTACCTTTGGGAGAGACTGGCTTTAGACACATCCTTTGGCAGGCACAGTGCTTCATCTAACATTGTGTTTAGGAGACACATGGAAAGGAAGCATCACGTTGACCATCAGATGGTTACTAAATGTTCTGGCCTAGGCCCACAACTCTGTTCATCATTTTTCCTAAAGGGATCTCACAACATATTTATGCTGCAAAGCAATGTATTTGCTTTTAGCATCATATTTATCAGCATTTATTATTTGTTATTATGCCTTGAAACTCCACTAAGAAGCCAGGGAGTGGAGAGCATCCTGGGCACCTAATTTGCTTTCTGGTAAATGGGAGCTTTGTGTCTGACCTACCATGTCAGTAATTTTGCCAGTTTGCAAGGTACCCATAGCAGCCGTTTTATGAAAGTGCTCTCAGATTTCTAAATTTGTTCCTGCTCCCCAAACAGTGTCTGTTCCTATGATAAGCTAGCCCTTATCTAGTTTCCATGACTATGAGTTTTCTTCCTGGTACATACGGTAATTCCTGTGTCTTCTTTCTCATTTTTAATGAAACTAGAGATAATAAAGTTTGGGTAACATTTTCCTTTTCTATACTATTATAACCATATGCTCCTGGTTCCATTTGATTCACATCCCTTTATTATCTCTTGCTTTTAATTTAATAATAATAATAATAATAATCTACATATGTATGAGTACTTACTCATTCTAAATGCTTGAGCAGGGAGCTGGACTAGAAGATCTCCAAGGTCCCTTCCTACTCTACTCTACTCTACTCTACTCTACTCTACTCTACTCTACTCTACTCTACTCTACTCTACTCTACTCTACTCTACTCTACTCTACTCTACTCTACTCTACTCTACTCTACTCTATTATTCTATTCTATTCTATTCTATTCTATTCTATTCTATTCTATTCTCCTGGGTTACATCATACATTTTATTATCCACCCTTGAAAGATTCCTGCCTGGCTTACATTTCAGTCCTGACACAAAATACTCATCTAACTTTCCTGTCTGAACTATTTTATTCGGTTTTATAGTGGTATGGATCATATCACTAATACTGAGAACATCTCCAAAGAGATCCCAGTTCACCAAGTTTAGAAAACCAGGCTCATCTGCCCGGCATCCCCGGACACAGTGGTCTTCCTTTTCTCTTCCTTCTTTGCTTCCAAGGACTGAGAAAGACCAACACTACTTGCCTTTCCAGCATAGTGTTGGATTCGAAAGCAGTTGATGGGCAAGCTGGCATCCATGATGTGCTTGGCATTCTGGGTAGCTCTACTCTCATAGCGCTGATGTTTTGCAAAGCCCTGGTTAAGTTTGTTCAGGAATGTTTCTTCATTCACTTCCCCCGGGCGAAGACACTCTTCGTCCAACATAGCTAGAATTCCACTTTTGTTCTGTTAAAAAAAGTACCAATTACAATGTTGTTCTCTCTGTATTTTTTCATTCGTGACCTTGCACAGTTTTAACAATTGTCCGAAACATCAGAAAAAGAAGGCAGTGGTGATCTTAAAAAAAAATCTATATCCTGCAGCAATTCAGAGCACACCACATAGTGCTGATAGGGGCTCCTTAAGGTATAGAGAGATCTGGAATGGGATGGGGGCTCACAGACAGTTAGAAAATCTTCCCCCTCAATTTTCAAAGTTACTTTATCATAGATTCTAAGCCAGTGTCCCCCAACCTGGACATATTCTAGATATCCAAATTTCCCCAACCAGCACGACTATTTCTGAAAGTTGAAATGTCCACATTTGGAGGGTGGCAAGATTGGGGAATAATAGTCCAAGGCTTAGACTCTAAGCCATCAAATTCCCAATAATTGATACAGATGTGCATCCAGGTTTCTCTAGTTGAAGAATCAACAGTGTAATATATTCCAAAGATTCTGGACACTCTACATCACGGGTGTCAAACTCGCCGCGTCACGTGACATGTCGTGATGTATCGTGACTTTGCTGGAGCTGAAGTGGGCACGGCCTCCGCATGATGCAGGCCAGCAGTTTGACACCCCTGCTCTACATGCATTAAAAGAAAGAATAGATTTAGCTAATACGGCATTGCCCCTGTTTTACCCTCCCTTGTTTTGAAAGCAACTTACATTTTCTATCAAGTTACAAATGATGCTGTTATCAAAATAATCCACATGGGTCCAAGTAATGCCCTGGGAGGGAGAAAAAAAAAGTTACATCAGCAAATGTATCTGGGAAAACCTCTTGAGACCAGCTCCTGGTTGATTTGCTGCCTCTAAGTCTGATGGAAATTTCTCAGGAGGAAGGAGAAATCAGGAGACCACCCATTGGTGCTGCAGAATTGCCCAGGAATTTAGTTCCTTGTGATTGATTGTGGGTTGATGTGCTTGAGAGCCAAGAAATTAAATTTTATTTAAATTAATTAAATGAAATTTACAAAGTGCCCTTAATTGTTGTGCAGCCTTCAGAGACATTTGACTGGTAAAAGCTCACTTTCTTAAATACTTTATTAATTAATTACCTTATATCCTAAAATATATATTATGAGCAACAGTGAAGATCAAAGACTCAGTGAGTGCCTTCTTTTTCAAATTAGGAACTAAATTGTAAAGGATTACAATTTAAAAGCAAAGAAATCTAAGAAAGTTTTAAATGGACAAAGGGGACATGGTTTTTTTTAAAAAAAGAAGAAAGTTTTTTTTCTGGTTGAAAGTACCCTTGGAAATAGTAACATTAATTAGATTGGAACGTTTTAAGAATGTTGATTGTTTTTAAGGACAGTACTAATTGGTGGATTATTAAAAAAAAGAAGATAAGATAACATGAGCTAAATTGTGAGACGGCAACTACAGAGAGCTAATTGGGACTAAAGCAGGGGTCCCCAACCTGCTGGCCACTGGGCTGTGGGACAGGCTGGCTAGTGCACGCATGTGTGCGTGCACACCCCCTCACTTGCGCTAGTACTACGACGTGGGGTGCAAAAACAGGACACTGCACCACGGGGCGCAAAAATGGGCTGTTGCTGTCCCTCGGGATGTGAAAATGGGATGCTGCCATGCCTTGGGGTGTGAAAACAGGACGCCAACGCCACGCTGTGGGTGCAAAAACGGGTGCCACCGCACTGCAGGGCGCAGGAACTAGGTGCTGCGCCACACAAGAATGGGGCAGGCTAGTAAGTATCATGTGGGCGCTAGCCCCGCCCTGTTTGTGGTGTGTGTAAAATGCTTCCCCCTCCCTTTTCCTCCAGGCGGCCAACTGACAAAGGTTGGTGACCTCTGAACTAAAGTGTTCAAGGTAGAAAGAAGCAAAATGGGGGGGGGGGAAGAGAAGTATTCTTTTACTTTCACAGTAATAATTGACATACTTTCTCTCCACGACAACCACAAGCAAAGATGCCAAATTGGGAGAAAGTACAAGAGTTCTCTAGAAGAATTTATAGTTAAGAACCATTTCACTAAATTTATTGCAGAAAATGTTTGAAGAATTTGGCAAAAAGATGAGTGCAACAATTAAAAGGTGGTTCAAAATATATGTTGAAAATATTATAATGCTTGGTGAACATATAAAAAAAACTAAAAAATTGAATTTAAATACATACTTTGATAGAGAGAATTTTAAAGATCAATATACAATGGAGACCAGAGGTCTTTCTTTTGGGAATGATTGCCACCGGGACAGGAACATGATGGACAAACAGTTGGAAATAAACCATGGAACTTTGTTTTTATAAATGATAACTGCAGCAAGATTATTATACACACTAAGATGCAGAGACTTGACAATACTTATACTGGAGGAATGGTTGGTGAAGATGATGGAACTTGCTGAGATGGCCAAATTAACTTCTTTGATTAGAGAAAAGACAATATCTATATTTATTGCTGACTGAAAACCCCTTACAGACTTTTCGTGGAAGACAGAAGAAAAAATGAACTTATGATATATGGTTTCGATGATTAGACAGGATAGATTATAGAAAGAAGAAAGTTATGTTGTAATCATAGAGTAAGAGATAAATTTATAATTGTACTTATAACTTCTGTAAAGAAGATTGGAAGCTATTTCTTTGTATCTTTTTTCTTTCTTTACTTTTTTTTTAAAAAAACTTTTCCTTTCCTGCACCTTTAGATTTAATTTAATTTACATTTACTAGTTCATATGGGTTTTTATGTTCTTTTAAAAAACTTTTAATAAAATTGTTTTTTAAAAATAAATGAGAGGGTTGTTCATAAAGTTACTTTTGCATCACCGCTGTAATTGTGAATAGTCACTAAATGAGGCAGTTGCTAAATGAGGATTACCTGTAGAACAAACTGGCTCTTCATGATGGACTAGAGCAGGGGTAGGCAACCTTGGCTCTTTTATGACTCGTGGACTTCAGCTCCCAGAATTCCTGAGCCAGCATAGCTCAGCTTGGAAACCTCTCCCTTTCCCCTCAGCATGGCTGGCTCAGGAATTCTGGGAGTTGAAGTCCATGAGTCACAAAAGAGCCAAGGTTGCCTACCCCTGGACTAGAGTAAACTGAAATGTATTGGTCCTGGAGACATCACCTCATTTTGTATCACTGATTCAGCCAAATGTGCCATTTCCTCCCTTGTATAAAATCTATTAGAACCACAGTTTATTTTTTTTTAAAAAAATATTCTTTTTAACCAGTGGTGGGATTCAGCTGGTTGGCACCACTTCGGCAGAACCGGTAGCTAATTTTTTTGTTGCCCAGGCCCAGAATGGACTTCCGGAAGCAGCATCCACACAGAGAACCGGTTGTTCACATATTTGAATCCCACCACTGCTTTAGGCTGGACCTCAGCACATTTTGATTACTTGGTCATTTTTTTTTTTTTTTGCACAGGCTATGAATATTCCTGTCAGATTCAAAATAACTGGTTACCTCACGAATGTATTCCTCTTGTTCCTCTTTTAAGGTGAGCAGGATGAAGATCTGCTGCAGCTTCTCATTACAGTAATTGATAATGAACTGTTCAAAACTGTTATCCTACAAAGAGGAGACAAGACAAATTTCAAAAACCAAAGGCTAAAGGATGTGCGTAACTAGGAGGTCTTATAACACATTCAATGTTCTGCTTGGTTCAACAACCCTGATTACCTGTGATGCCAAAGAATTTTATTAGAAAAGGCACTGTCAAGTGTGGGAAAATCAGGAGGTTCAGGCAGTTCAAATGAATATAAAGGTTTATTGCAAGCTTATGCGCTCTACAAGAATCTGAACTAATGGTCAAAGCTAATCAGCATATGACAAAAATAAATAAACAAACACAGAATTATGCATATACCCACATATATTATATGACACAGAGTAACAACACAGTCTAGTTCAGATTATGTTTACATGTGCATGGCAAGAAAAATTAATCTTGTGAGCTTACAACACGGATGGCATAGGGAAGAAAGCTATTGCACAATTGGGTAGTCCTGCTAGAAATTACTTGGAAGATAAAAATCAAGGTACACAATTCAAAAGGCTAGGAGGTTAATAAGGAGTGGAAGTGCCATTAGGCCACCAGCTATCCCTAGGGTTGCATCGTATTTTTAGACCTCCATGCTAATTGGCAAAGCCAGGTAGGTCTTAACACTCTTCTGGAAAACCAGAAGAGTGGGGGCTCGCCTTGCTTCTATGAGTAAGGTACTCCATAGGTCTGAGAAGGTCTTCCTCCTAGATCCCACCAGTCAAAACCTCTTAACTGACAGGATATCAGCATGTCTTCCCTACTTGATTGGATGGGATGGGTTGATGTAATTGGGATAAGATGGTTCCTCAAGTATCCTGGTCCCATTCCATGAAGGACTTTAAAGGTAATCACCAATACCTTGAAATGGACCTTGAAGTAAACTGGCACACAATGTAGCTTGTGTAGCAGAGGTGTTATATGTACCACATAGTTCTCAAGTATTCTTCTTTTGTCTTTCCCAACAAGATATAATGGACATCAGGTGTTAAACAAAGTTATTAGCATTTTACAGGCTCAAATAGCTATTTCTCACCACATAACCAAGTTTGGAATTAATGACTTTTTTAGAGAGAGCATTGGTCATAGTCTACAGAATTAGGGACAATCAGCTGGAAATCTTCTATCTTTGGTAGTTCCAAAATGGATAGAGAACAGCTTCCTCTCTTGATTACAGATGAATGAATCTGTCTGTGTTGGTTCCCCTTCCTTGTGAATCTGTCAAGTTCATTTCTTACTATTTTTACAGATTGTCAATTTCATTTTGTCAAATTTCTGGGTTTTTTTCTTCTTTTTAAGGTCACACCAGATGAGCTGCAATTTGGTGCTCAGATTAAGAAAACATGCATCTTTGTTAAAGCAGTCACATCTTTTCAAAGATTTTTATGGCTTTGAATATTGACTCAATTCTCTGTTCATGTCCAGGAAGTACCTGTGCATGTACAGGTAAGCAGACAGGTGGGAAAACCCTTCAGAGTAGCTATCAATCTTTCTGGAGGACAACGCTGCTTTGGGGTTTTGAAATGGGGTGTTTTTTCTTGCACCAATGCACTTTTGTAAAAGCGTCTTTTACAAGGGGAAAATTGATTCACTTCAAAAGAAGCTAGCATGTAGGATGTGTGATTGCAGGTTGCACTATTGCTAGAATTGACAGGTTTTCATAGCAACTATATATAAGAACATGACTAAATTAAGTCGGAACATCTGAATCCCCTGTGATGTTTTTCAGTTACACACACATACACACACATGGACACACAGATGCAGACACACACACTTGGAAGCACCAGTAAGCCTTGCTTAATTCTGTACCCAATTCAAAGTTCTTTATTAAATCCAGGTCTTCAGGAAGAGAATTCCAGGAATACCCAACACTTACCTGAAAAATTTCAAAACCATATATATCCAGAACACCCATCACTTTCTTCCGCTCAGTTGTTTTCACCTGAAAAGAATGGGGGGAGGGGGATAGGAGGGTGTTGAGGATTAATTTCAAAGAATCCCAATATTCTGAAGGTATTCCCAATTTTCTCTTTTAACTCGGGCATTGCTTGCATCTTGAACCCAGATTATGAATACCAGTTCTCGCAAGAAAGGGAAAACACCCCACCCCTCATTGCTATGTTCCATCTTATTCCAAGTAGCTGCAAAGAAAAGTATATGGCAGTCTTGCCTGGCTTGGGTCCTTACAGTTTGGATGTGCTATTGCTCCCATTATACATTGACAGCATGAACAATGTACAAGGATCATAGGATATTTGAAGCCATGGCACCTACCGTCTGGAATATCATCCCCACTGAGGTTAGATTGGCTGCAACCCTATTGGTCTTTTGGGGCAGAGGTCCCCAACCTTTTGGGCACCAGGGACCGATTCCGTGGAGGGAGGGTTTTTTTGAGGACTGGAGGGTGCGTGGTTTTGTGTGCTGCCTGCATCTCGCGGATGGGGCTTTGATTGTTTCTGCGGCCCGGTTGCTGGCATGCCATGGACTGGTACTGGTCCACGGACCAGGGGTTGGGGACCTCTGTTTTGGGGAACCCCGAAGACAAGGTTCTGTCCCCTGACCTGGGGATTCCATGGCTGTATGGAGCTGGTGAGATGGTTATATTGTTTATAAGGTGTTGGTTGGTACTCTCCCACATTTTGCATTTAATGTTTTACATTTTATGGTTAATGGTTCATTGCTTTTAATTGCTTTAATCCCCCCCCCCTGGTTTTTGTTACTGTTGGTTTTTATTTTTTGTTTTCAACTTTGTGGGCCAAGTATTCGATAAATGTGGCTGTATAAATCGAATAAAGAAAGTGGCAATGTAAAGGGGTAATATGTGAAATGACAGAGCATGGCAGGCCAGGTACTGCATGGCACATTCATTTCAGGGATTCAGAAACTAGATCTATCCATTCGGCACTGAAATGCAATTTTTAGCCAATTGTGAAAGGGATTAGAACAGGGGTAGGCAACCTTGGCTCTTTTATGACTCGTGACCTTCAACTCCCAGAATTCCTAGCCAGCCATGCTGGCTCAGGAATTCTGGGAGTTGAAGGCCACGAGTCATAAAAGAGCCAAGGTTGCCTACCCCTGGACTAGAATATTGAAGATGGTTTAATTCTTGCAATTCACACAATTAAAAAAAGGAAAAATAAGACCAGGACCTAAAATTAGAACCCCTCTGGAAAGCAGGAACAATTAAAGTGTTATTTTCCCATTTTTATCCCCTCTACAAGCTTAAGAAGAAGGTGAGGTTGAAAAAAAGCATCTTGCCCAAAGACCCTCAGTGACATAAACAGCCAGTAGTGAGCAAAATGTCTGTTTCGACTTGTTAGGAACTTTGAAATCCTTAATGGGAATTCTTAATGAAGCTTCTTCATCTGGTGAACTAAGGCCGCAAGAGGCAGTCTTACTGTCTTCAAGATAGCCCAGGTCAGCAGACTCACAAGAACCACTCAAAAGGAATCAAATAAAACTTTTTCAAATTAACAAATTTAATTAAAAGTCATAAGGTTTTGTGAGTTGCAGTTCACTTCATCAAAAGCTACCCTATGCATCTGATCATGCATCTGATGCAATTCATAAAAGCTTGTGTCTTTTGTGGAAAAGATTGTGGAAAAGATTCTGTCAGATTTCTCCCGATTTTTTTGCACCATAATCTGATATGGCTCTCCTACAACATCATCAAGAAATATATTCCATTATTATATGGAATGGAGACCAAATCTTGAAAGTTTCGCTCTCTCTCCCTTTTATACCAAAAAGAACGTAAGAAAGGCAACTTTTTTCATTTCTTCCTCACCCCTCCCATGTTTCCAGACTAAACTGCTGTTTTCATAACAGCTGTTGCATACCTTTTAAAAAGCTGTCTTTGTAGAACTGGGGCATCCTTGTGTTCTTTTCTGTGGTTAAAGCTTTAATTTCTATGCACCTCTCGCCTTTTCAACAAAAACTGAAAACTGATACAATGCTCTAGCCATGCTTGTCCAGCACAATGCCTCCAAGTGTCCTAGTTTACAATTTGACTTAAAAGGCAATAGCCATACAGTATTAGCTAGAAATTCTGAATGTTAGCTCTATACCAGGTTGGTTGCTGAAAGCTCTCTCAAAAGTTCTCATTCAATTATTATGAATGGAATCTAAATATATGTTAGAAAGCAGGGATTAGGTGTACTCACTTTGATGCTCTCGTTGATCCTGTTAATAAGCCAATTAAAGAGACGATTATAAATGTTCTTTGCTAGGGCATCCCGCACATAGTAGCCCTAGGAGCAAAGACAGTGATGATTAGTAATTCAGAAGCTAAGACTTAAAAAAACTGCGAATTAATCCCTGCCCTAGAGCTTGGGTTAGAGTTAGGGTTGCATCATACGGAGGCCGTGCTCACCCCAACTCCGACAATGTGAAAAAAGTCACGATACGTCGCAGCACGTGACACAGCGAGTTTGATACCCGTGGGTTAGATTCATTCCAGATTTAAATATTCACTGGGCTGCTCGTATTTAAACAACATTTAAAGCCATTTTAGTTCCATCAGTTATTTTCTGCATACCCACAAAACTTGCAGAATCTTGATAAAGAACTATTATTCTCATAGTTGTTCAAAGCGAGATGGTGCAACAGAGAACATATATACATTTATACATAGAATGGATACAAATAACTGGCATTCGGTGAGTGGAGGCAGATAAATTGATTGGTTCCCTATTTTTTTCTTAGTTTGCTTATACTGTACAGCTGTTTCTATGCTGCTGTCTCTCTGAATTTAAGCCTGTTTACAGTTATAAAGCTGTAACAAAATTCCAATATAAACAACGTCTCAAAAGCCCCTAATACCACTATCCATCTAATTGGGGTTCTTCTCACCAAAGGCCCTATGGAAGATCACAGTTTTCACTGCCTTCCAGGATGTAAACAGGATAAGGGCCATGCTGATCAGAATGGGCCAGCCGTTCCAAAGTGAAGGGCTGGCTGTAGGCTAGACTGGAAATTAAGAACAAGAAACAAAAAACCTGGAAGACGACCATAGTTCTGTCTCTGCTCCATTTTCTTCCTTCACGCTCTTCAAATTAGCTTGTCCAGCATTTAATTAATTCAACAGTTCCTGTCCCGCTAAATCAAATTCACATCAGTCAGGCTGCATTTTTCCTAAGGTCAGCTAACAAAACACTCACCATACAGTGACCCATATTAAAACAAGATAAAGCATATTTCAAGAGCAACATAGTAATGAAAGCTGCCCGGGTTCTCTCTTTTCAAATATTCCCTGGAATAAGTAGTTAGTCAACTTCTATTAATCTGATGGTTCTACTGGAGAAGAAAAATAAATCCAAATAATAGAGTTATCTGCAAAACAATTCTCTTTGGAACATCTGAGTAACTTCAAATGCCTGGCACCCTGTTGTTTTATATTGGAATCAATGAACCTGTGTCTGAAGTTATGAGCTATGCTGAGTACCCTGCACATTTTTCAGCATGGAGCAGAATGATCACTACTAACAGAATTATTCCAGCAATATTTCAGACATCTCATGTACACAAATCTGCCCAACACTCACTTGTGAGACATTCAGGGATGTCACCACCTTATCCTGATGGGCTTCCACTGTCCGAGAAGACAAAGCTTGCTCTAGTACTGTTTCATCCAGTTGAATCAGCTGACAGATCTCTCGTACCACTGTAAAAGTAGAATAGGGAGGAAACAGTACATGCAATTGTGAGTCACTGGCAAGGAAGGTTTGAACTCGTCATGAGCATGATGAGTTTGTGATGGGTATGACCAGTAAGGATCACTTCCCACCTAAATGAGCTGGGTATATCACAGTATCCTAAGCCAGAGGTCCCCAACCTTTCGGGCACCAGGGACTGGTTGCGTGGAGAGAGTGTTTTTTGTGGACGGGAAGGGGCATGGTTTTGTGTGCTGCCTGTATCCTGCAGATGGGGCTTCACTTGTTTGCAGTTTCTGGCATGCCGCGGACCGGTGCTGGTCCATGGACTGGGGATTGGGGACCCCTGCCCTAAGCCGTATAACTGATTTCTAAGAACAGTTAAAACTTATGTCATCTTAGTGCAGCTAGTGGGTCTGTAACTGACTCAGTTTAAGTGCACCACAGAAACCCAGACATTGTCAAGTGCCCGGGAAATCAGGAGATTCAGGCAGTTCAAATGAGTATAAAGATTTATTGCAAGATTAAGCTCTCTACAAAAATCTGAGCTACCAACAGTCAGGGGAAATGAGTGGGAGTTAAGAAAGGCATTCAAGGCAGGCTGGACTTAGATCTCTTCCCGGCGTGCAGGGATTTGTGATTTATGATGTGTTTGACCCCTCTCTTGGGCTCAGCCTGGTCATCTCCTACAGACGTTGTCTGATATAACAACAGCAAACTGTTGCAGGTTTCTCTGGCTTCATCTCTACTTTACTGACTGCTGGAGGCAAGGCTGGAGAAATTCAAAAATGGACGGCATGTATTACTTAGTACAATAATAAAGGAGGGAAAGGAAATGTAGTTCTTTGGCTTTGAGTAGAAGAAGAGGAACAATTGATCTGAGGAATACAAATGGCCTCCCTAACAGCCTTACATTATTGGCTGTTTTCCACAAGGCAGCCGATGTTTGTGCAGCTTCTGATGCAAAGCTATTTTCAAGGTCAAGCCATGATGACGACCGGGCTTCTCTGTGTAGTATGCCCAGGGATGAGATTGTTAAGGCAACAGAACAATGAAGGCCAATGATTATGAAGGAACTGTTTTTAACTGATGCCATCAAGTTCTTACGTAGCCCTGGAAATGATCCTTCTCTCCTACTTACCTTTGTCACTCTGGATAACACATGCTTGTGCCCCACCAGCTTGAAATTGCTCTCCAAATTGCACATTGCCCAGTTTGAGGATGACTGCTGTCACCTCCAGCACCTCTGTCATCTCTGAGGGTGTGAATCCAATGGCTCGCATGGCATCCTACATTAAAGAAGTTCCAGGGAAGAGCATGAACCTCAGAAAGAGCACAACTCACCTCTCTCTCTCTGCATCCAAGTAAAGCTGTATGTGCATAATAGCACTGAGATAGGAAGCAAAGTCAAACGGTATTTTCAGGGAATGTCCGAGGGCCCAATGGAAAGAACACATTTAGATTGCTCAGCTGCATAGCGTTCAAAAGGTCTCCAGGCTAGTTCCCATGAAAATTTTGCTTTGTTTTGTGAAGGATTATTTCTCCCTTAATTTTCTTTCAAGTTGTTTTACAGTTCCAAAGATCATTGATTTCACCAGCTGGCTGGTGACTCCCTCTTTTGTGAGGGTTAGTGCAGTTTTGGCAATGCAGGAATCCAACTTTGGATAATTACTAGCTATTAATACCTGTGTTTTCCCAAAAATAAGACCGGGTCTTATTTTATTTTATTGCCTCCAAAAGAGGCACCAGGTCTTACTTTTGGGGGGTATCTTACTCCCCTCCGGCACTGACGGCCCACACAGCTGGCCCATTTCTTCTTGGGCCAGAGGAGCAGCTTCATGCTGCAGCTGCATTCCAGGCTGCATTTTGCAGTCAAACCTTTCCGGAAGGCCTCTGCAGACGAGTACCGAGCTATGGATTCAATCCATAGCTCGATTCTCAGCTGCAGTGGCCTTCTTGGAAATGCCTCTGATTGCGAAATGCAGGCCTGGCTGCAGAAGACACTGCAGAAGAAGTGGGCCGGTGAGGAGAGGCCTGGCTGCAAGGTAAGTGGGTGCGGGGCACATGGGGCAGATCCACACACCCGACCCCTGCCCTAGCTTGATTTTTAGGTAGGATTTCTTTTGCTCTAGGCCAGTGGTTCTCAACCTTTTTAATGCCGCGACCCCCAACCGGTCGTAAGTCGAGGACTAAACTGGTCGTAAGTCGAGGACTAAACCGGTTGTAAGTCGAGGACTAAACCGGTCGAAAGTCGAGGACTACCCAACCGGTCATAAGTCGAGGACTTTCCCTGCCCGGGAGCGCCACGCATGCGTGGTTCCGCCTCCTGCGCCGGCTGAGGCGTAACTGGCAAGCGGCAGAGACGGAGCAGGCCAACCACCAGCTGGCCCAGCTCAAGGGAGGTAAGGCACCCGCTGGAAAAGGGGGAAAAATGGCGGACAGCCTTGCTTGGCGACCCCCATGAAATGGTCGATCGACCCCAAATGGGGTCGCGACCCATAGGTTGAGAACCGCTGCTCTAGGCTAATATAATTTATATTATGTATTGCACAAAGAGTATAATATAACACATACCTGAACAACTTTGAAGTTGGCTGCATCATCAATGCCCTGCAGGCTTGCAGCCTCCTTGTTGAGGTAGTTATAAAGGCTGAATTTTCTTTCCAGTTTCAGCTGTTCTGTTGAAGAGAAGGAATTGTGGGAACAGAGTCCTGAGTAGTGCTCCCTCCAGTCAAGATTTTTTCTTCAGATGCTATGCAGGTAGTCCTCAACTTTACAACAGAGTGAGGAAAATCCTCAGGGACGACTCACACCCTGGTCAGCACTTCTTTACTCTCCTGTCATCGGGCAGGAGATATAGAAGCATAGCCAGCCACACCAACAGGCTGAAGAACAGTTTCTACCCATGGGCTGTTAGACTCCTGAATGGGAAATAACTCCATGTATGATAGACTTGCGGGGCCAGCACATTGTGCAATAAGTTCACGTGGTGTAATAAGATTGTGTGTTTGTTGTCACTGTGAGTTGTGTTGGGGGGGTGCACGAAGGGAGGCTTAGTCAATCTCATTGTACACATGTTGTACTTTGACAATAAAGGTTGATTTGATTTGATTTGATTTAGTGACTGTTCAAAGTTAGTAAAAAAAAGGCACTAAAAAAGTGACTTATGACCATTTTTCATACTTACAACTGTTGCAGCATCCTCAGGGTCACGTGATCAAAATTCAGACGTTGGGCAACTAACTCACATTTATGATGGTTGTAGTGTCCTGGGGTCATGTGAGGACCTTTTGTGACCTTCTGATAAGCAAAGTCACTAGGGAAGCCTGATTCACTGAACAACCATATTGCTAACTTAACGACTGCAGTGAGTCACTAAAGAAACTGTGCCAAGAAAGGTTGTAAAATGGGGCAAAACTAACTTAACAAATCTCTCACTTAGCAACAGAAAATTTGGGGTCAGTTGTGGTTGTAAGCTGAGAGATACCTCTAATGTCATTTCAGCTCTCATGTGCCAATCAGCTTCAACCTAAAGTAGACATTCCATATCTTGCCTTTAATATGACCTGGTATTTTGGGCCAAAAGAATTGATTTGCATAACTCCATTTACCATAATTGATATATTCTAGCTGCATTAGACTATAACTACCATGGCCAATTAGCATGCTGGTGGGGAAATATGAAGGAGATTTTGGTACAATGTACCTGGATGGGAATGCTGCTCTGGTTACTGCTATTCTATGTCTTCCCAGCTGCTGGGAAGAAATGGTTTAGCACAGTGGCTCTCAACCTGTGGTCCGCAGACCCCTGGGGGACTGCAATATCATCATAGGGGGTCCATGAAGACTTGAAGAAATGTTATGATTTAAATCATGAGTTAAGTTTTGGGAGTCCATGGCTGTAATCCATGGTCACAAAAGGTATTTAAAGAGGTCCATGGTGAAGAAAGTCCATTGGTTTAGCATCTTTGGCTAGCCATGCCTCAATGAGTTGAGAAGATTCAACATTTCCTGAAATGAGTTTTCCAAATTCCAGCAATAGATTGTTCCTGCATTCCCCTTATTTCAATCACCACCACTTCGTGTCCCTCCCTCCCTCCCTCCCTCTCTATCATCCAAGTCACAGAGATCTCAAGTGTGAAAGACATACTGAGCAAGTGGTCTGAGCCTCCAGATAGGAGTTGGTAGAAGATGTGGAAGTTTCTCTCGCCCTTCACATGATGCACGACTCGGGATTTCTCCAGCAGGTCTGCAAGTAAATGCAGGACAAGAATGAGAAAATGAAAACACATGGGCAAGAGTTGGCAGAATTTAAGGCCAAGTTGTTCCCTCTAGATAGCTAGAACATGTCTTCTATCAGCCAAGGAAGATCATGGCAGTCTCAAGTTCATTATCTACTCTGCCCCCCTTTCCTGCTTGATTCGTTCATGCTGTTATTACTATGTGATCACTACAATACAGGCATCTGGGCCAGGAGATTAAGTAGGCTCTGCTGTTGTTGATGTGGTAGGGTTTTTTTGTGATTAAGATTTACTGTTTTAACCTTGGATGCTACAGATTTTGTGTTGTGTTTTTTTTATTTTAATTTCTGTATGCTGTTCAGAGTTGTGACATGATAGCAATGTTCCAATGTTTGAGGGGCTGTCACAAAGATAAGGGGGTCAACCTGTTTTCTAAAGCACCAGAAGACAAAAAAAAAAGAGCAATGGTTGGAAACTAACTAAGGAGAGAAGCAACCTAGAACTAAAAAGAAATTTCCTGACAATGAGAACAATAAACCAGTGGAATGGCTTGCCTTCAGAAGTTGTGGGTGCTCCAACACTGGAGGCTTTTAAGAGGAGACTGGGCAGCCATTTGTCTGAAATGGTATATAGGCTCTCCTGCTTGAGCAAGGGGTTAGATTAGAAGACCTCCAAGGTCCCTCCCAACTCTATTATTCTGTTATTCTGCTTCTGTGAGATGGGCAGACATATAAATTATTTAAATAAGTAAATAAGCACAGGATTAGAAAAGCTGTGGACCTCCAGATATTGCTAAACTTTATTTCTACATTTCCAGCATCTAGACCAGGGATAAGGAATGTTGCCAATTGCCATTTAGCAAATCTGGAGGTCAGCCTCCCCTGTAATGACACAGAATTTCTGTTATTGGCTGGCAATCAAATATATGCCCCATTAGATAATAGCACCTGTCCCATCTTAGCTCATCTCAAAAAGCTAAGTAGAGCCAGACCTGCCAATACTTGGATAGGAGCTAAATCAAGAATTTCCACAGATCTCCCACAAGCTTTCCAAAGCTACTGAATTGCAAATAAAAAAAGCAACTCTCCTCCAGTTTTCAACAAACCATAGCAGAATGAGCCCAGAAACAATAACTAGGTCTGAAGCTAGTTTGGCACAAAACCTTTGTGTGGAGGGGGCTGCCCTCAATTTAGGAAGTACATACATATATCATTAATAATGTATATCCTTATCTCCTATTAGCAAAGACTTCCTCTGCTAGTGGTAGCCCTTGACTCATGACCTCAATTGGGGCTAAAAAAACCGTCTGTTGCCAAGTGATGCGGTTGTTAGCTGAGTCAGAACTGATTCTACAAACTTTTTTCCCTCAGTTTTTATGCAAGTCACATGGTTGTTAAGCGAATCTGGCTTCCCCCTTGATTTTTTTGTCAGAAGCTGGGAAGTTCAAAAAGGAATCCAGGGATGCTGCAACACTTGGCAGTTGTCGAGCGCCCAAATTTTGATCATGTGACTGCAGGCATGCTGCAATAGTTATAAATGCAAGGAGGGGTTATAAGTGACTTTTTTCAGTACCCTCGTAGCTTTGAACGGTTGTTAAATGAATGGTCATAAGTCAAAGGCTACCTCTATGGTAAATAGCAGAAGACTGATTCTTCTTTACGGTCTCGAGTTTTAGCAGTTGGCCCCCTTCTGTTGAAAAGATCTGGAAGATCATACTCACAATTGCTAATGACGCCACCTAGAGGATCACCTTTGAAGTCAAACTCAATATCCATGTATTTCCCCTGGAGAGAGAAAGAAACAGAGGGGCACGTTTGGACCCAAATGAGAAGCCTCGAACCCCTAATAGATATGACGGTTTCCCTGCCCTTTGTTTGCTTTGAGCTAATCCAAGGCATTGCATAGACATATAGCTGGGTGCATTTGAGACTTAACTCTCTGAAAACAGAGGAGTCTTGTAGCATCTGAAAAACTAATCGACTTATTACATGTGAACAATAAATGCCTCAGCAGGTGGCAGCACCTGAATTATCTTGTTTGAAGTTGGAAGCCAAGCCAAGTCTGCTTGCATGGGAGATAACCAGGACTCTAGATTAGATTGTATTCTGTCTAACATTCTGCAAAAGACAATAGCAGCCCATTTCTGTACTGTTGCCTAGTTGTGTCTGTGAACTCGTCAGGAATTGATCTTGATTGAAAGAAGACTTTCACTATTTTAAAGCTCTGAACAGATTCGTTTTTAAGATATCAAAGACTGTTGGTTTTTGTTGCAATGGATTGATGTACTTACTTTTCTGGAAATTGTCTGAAGGCAGTAACTAAGGTCAAATTACATGTGATATGCAGCAAGTAAAAGTGACGTGTGGGATCTACATTAGAGAGTTGGCACGACTGGGACTTAAAATAATTCTCCTTTCCTTCTTTGCTCTAAACTCTAAAGCCTCATTACTGCAATGCAATTTTGCAAATGTTGAGACATATCTTTCATTGTTACGTATTGTCTTGCATATTTATTTTTATTAACTTATAGTATAAAACACAAAAATACAAAAGCAAGTAGTAGAAAACAAAGGTAAGGAGAAGGGAAAAAGAGAAGGGTGGAAGGGGGAGGAGAAAAAAAAGGCATTGACATCCAACTCCCTCTGTTGCAGTAAAATAAGGCATTAGCATCGAACCTCAACTTTTTACTTTTCTATAATAGCATAAACTAGCCATTTCTAATTATTAATTTATTTTTTATTTTCCCAAACTCTCCCCCATACATATACCGTGATATTTATCAGATATTAACATACATTCTTTTTACATTCTTATATATAAGATACTTTTAATGAAATAAATACATACACATGACTTTTGGTGTTGCTCGCCCATTTCCCCTTTCACTGCATCCCCACTCCTTCTTCTCTACCTTCTTTCTCCCTTCCTTCTCTTTCTTCCCTNTCTCCTTTCTTCCCTCTCATCCCTCTTCAGATACAATTCAGGGGTAATGTCCGAGCAACTCCTCTCTCCATGTTTCCCAATCTGTATTATATACAATAAGATTAATTTTCTCTTACATTAATACTTCTATTTATCTAACCTTCTCAGTATATACGTCTATAAATATGTATACAACCTCCAGTTATTCAATACTATGTCTAGCCATTTCTATAACAACAAGTCAATCTAATCAGAAAACCCCTAATCTATTGTTACATATTTTCATGAACTATAACATATCTAGTTAGAAAGGCCAATAATTAATATTCTATTTTTAATTACATTTTAAATTCAGTATTTTTGTATTATGTACCTGTTTTAAATGGCTGTAAGCCGCCCTGAGTCCGCTAGGAGAAGGGCGGGGTAGAAATTTAAATAAATAAATAAATAAATAAATAAATAAATGCATTTAAACTATCTGGTTTTTTATTTCTGTAAGAACCATTTCACAGGACAATTTCATTATGTTTTATATGGGGGGCTGACTGTAGAACACAACAATGAAATGTTGCTCTATCCAAGAATTATTTTGGTAGATTCCAGGAAGTGCTTACATCATCCACTCGGCTCTTCTGGGGGTAAATGTTAAGTATGATTGAGTTGTATAAATTGGGTCACAATTCTATTTCCGGATAATTCTAATCTTCTTAAAAATATTTTAGCCTTCAAAACAGCAAAAATAGAATTGTATACCTGGAAAAGTCCAAGTAAGCTCATGTGTGAGACAGAGAAATAAAGAGAATAAAAAAGCAATTACACTGTTTCTAAAAGTAAAAAGATAAGGCTTTATAAATCTACTTGCTTCTATGATGAGCAGAAGAATAAATTATGCAGAACATTTAATTGACCCTTATCGTTTATGCAGGTTGGATCATTCAATTTTTCTTTACGCACCACTTGAGTTGCAGAATTGTGATGCAGGAACCAGGATTTGAAAAAGACTGTAAATCTAGACTTGCTCCCAAATCTAGATCTATAATTATCTATAAAGATAATAAATATCTTCTAAGAAATATTAGAAGCTGTGCTAGATTCACTCAGTAGTAATTCTCCATCAAGTACTTACAAATCGGGAGGAGTTGTCATTGCGGATGGTTTTGGCATTCCCAAAGGCTGAAAGAAGAGAAAATAAATTGCACTTTTCCCAAGGAATAATCTTGTAGGCTAGCCTATCTGTTTCAGCATGGCGTTATAAAGCCTTGGGGCAAGATTAGGGAGGCAATATACCGGTAAATATAGACCAGGGGTCCCCAAAATGCTCATCTCATTGACTCTTTTATTAAGTTTCAGATTGTCCATTGACCCCCAAACGTTCATTATATGAAAATAATTTAATAAATATTGCTTTAATTAATAGTACTATGAATAAGAACAATAAGAACAATGAAGAGACCCTTTGACAGTTGGGGTCAATATTGACCATTTTGGAGAACCCTGGTAAAATATAGACCAACAATAGGAAAAACAACTATCAGTGCATCAGTTTTTCGCTGATGTATTAGGCCACCATTATAGCCAATGAGCACAGGGGAGAACGCCAACCGACAGGTTGACGATACTTCAGGAAAAGTTGGAAAAGGTCAGTTTGCCACAACTAACTTGCCAGGGCCATCTCACTGCAGGACAACTCACCACAGCCAATTTGCTGTGGGAGAACTCACCACAGACAATTCCACGCAGGATAACTCAATGCGATAAGTGTTATCCGCCACTGTTTCTTTGACATTATTTCCATTGATAAAAATGGAATTTTCCGTGATGAGTTGTCCCATGGTGAGCTGTCCTGTGATGAGATGGCCACTGCAAGTTGGCTGCGGCGAACTGACTTTTCCCAACTTTTCCAGAAGTATCCTCAACTTGTTCATTGACTGCAACATGTTTGTTGGCAAGATGGCCATGGCAAGTTGGCCGCAGTGAGTTGGCTGTGGCGAATTGTCCCATTCTGGAAGGAGAGGGGAGGGTGTCTTTCAGTCTTTCTTATTGTAAAGGAACTATATAAATATCCCAGTGCTCCCAGGATTGTAAAAACAAAACACACACAAAAAAGTGAAGGGAACTTCTTTTAAACTTGTTTTTAATCCTCCTTAGCCCAGAGCCTTCTATGAGTGAGCAGCTTTAGAAGTATATATATGATATTGGACAATACGATATAGGAGATAATATATATTGAATTAAGATAAAACCATAATAAAATCATCATAATATGGAGCCATATAATTGCAACGGGATAGATGTTACAGTTTGATAACTAAGGAAACTAACCATCTAACTGTTTCTGGTGCAGCTGCAGTGAGGTCATCCCAGGTGCCCTTAAATTTCCTGAGGGGACATTCCTGAACTATATGTGTTATAGTTTGTTCCGGTACACCACAGTGGCATTGCAAGCTCTGGGCCATTCCCCATTTAAGAAACTTTGTCTTATAAATCATGCCAGTGGTAAGTTAGGGATTGCCAGTACGGGCAGCACATTTTATACAGTACTGGTATATATATTTTTTGCCAGTTCAAGAGCTGAGTTCTTTGACTTAGCTGTGAATAAAAACCCAAACAACCACTCCTTATAACCACTGCAAATGCGCTGTAGATCTGCACTTTCTCGGCAGCAAAATACTGTTTTTGCATTATGGGAAAATGTTACAATACGTAATTGCCCAGTGAATGTCTATAAGTACTGATCAGCTCCTATAGAATCGATCCCTCCCTTTCCCATCCCTTACAAAGGCTGCAAGTACATACCTTCCAGGACAGGATTTGACTGTAGCAGCTGTTCCTTAACACGATTCACCTCCTCCCCTTTTCCACATACAGCTGCCACATAGGACATGACTAACTTGCTGGCCTCTAATGAAGAAAAAGTGTGAGCAGCATAGAATCAGGAAGAGAGTATAGGATTTGGTAGGGATATTTTAAAAAGAGCCAGTTTTGGTGTGGTGGATAAGACATAAGTCTAGAAATCAGAAGGCAATGAGATCTAGTCCTTCTCTAGGCATATGGCCAGCTGGGTCACTCTCAGCCCCCAAAAGGAGGCAAGTGCATGTCAGGGACTCATCCAGATAGGAGAAGGGGCATACATAATCCTGTCCAATTCCCTTCTCAGAAAAAATTGTCAGTAGGAAATCCACTACTAAACAATCCCTAATGTAGGTGGCTATCAAGTCCCAGAGAACTCTTAACACCTCTGAAAAGACACTATAGTTTGAGACAGGCTGTCCCACTGCTTAAATCATGAGGAAATTCTCCCAAAGATGCTTTTTCACGAGGCAACTGGACTTTCTTGATTTGTTTGTTTGTTTGTTTGTTTCCTTTGAAGACATTTCTCTTCTCATCCAAGAAGCTTCTTCAGCTCTGACTGATGGTGGGGAATGGAAGAATTTATACTCCTTGTGGACAGCTAGTTGTTTGCATTCTTTTAGAGAGTCATTGATGCCACCTGGAGGTTTATCTGTGTCCTCGGGGTCACCTGAGTAGTGCAAATGGGTGTGGAGCCTTCTTGGAACTGCTGAAAGGACTGTGTTGTAGACTGAAGATAGAAGATAGATGATGTCATATAGATGATGTCTATAGGGGGCGAATCCTTGGCCCCCTCAGAGAGGGTGCGCAATCTGGGAGTCCTCCTGGATCCACGGCTGACACTGGAAGATCATTTGTCGGCCGTGACCAGGGGGGCGTTTTATCAGGTGCGCCTGATTTACCAGTTGCGCCCCTTTCTGGACCGGGACGCTTTGCGCACAGTCACTCAGGCCCTCGTCACCTC
>NW_015386858.1:1193560-1219681 GCF_001527695.2 Protobothrops mucrosquamatus | reverse complement strand
GGCCTGACCTAGGGTGAATTTTAAATAGGGATAATTTTTAATGATTTTAAATAGTCACAGCCACTAATATTTGGATTTTAATTGGTTTTTAGAAGGGGTAATTCTGTATATTGTTTTAACATGCTGTGAGCCGCCCTGAGTCCCATGGGGAGAAGGGCGGCATATAAATTTTGTAAAATAAAATAAATAAATAAATATTGCTCCCCCTCTGCTGAGAGAGAGCTGTTCAGTTTTGACATAGATGGCTTCTTTGACCCCTTTTTCAAACCAGCAGTCCTCTCTGTCTAAAATGCGTACTTTGCTGTCTTCTAAAGAGTGGCCTTTGTCTTTTAAATGCAGATGGGCTGCTGAATCTTGTCCTGATGGGTTTGTTCTCCTATGTTAATGCCATGCGTTTATAAAATGGTTGTTTAGTTTCCCCAATGTACATTAGATGACTATTCCCCAATAATCATCTGTGTTCAGGATGACTATGCATCTTCCTTTATCAACTGGCAAGATGGTGATGTTTGGGTCTCTTCCTAGGGACATCACTGCTCTCCTTTCTTGAATTATAAGGTTGGAAGGGGGGAGAGGGCTGCTGTGACCTGGATGACTGAGAATCTCCATAGACATGAAGAAATTCCTCCTTGTGATTATATAATGCATTTAGAACTTCATTCTGAATTATTTGTAGGCATCTGGTTTATGATATTTAGGAAGGAGAGAGGGCAAATGTATTATATCACTCCATGCAATCAGGAATATATTCCTCATGGAGGAATAATTTGCATGTAATTTGCCACCAAAGCAGTAACAATCACTAGAGGAACTCTCTCCAGCCTGATAGTCTCAAATTGGTCCCACTGCTACTTCTCTCATCCCAAAGAAGGGAGCCAATAGGATTTTGCTGACTGGGATGAGGAGTATTCTAGCCCAATACAACTCAGGCTGTGGAAGTTTGCTTAAATTGCTTACATTTATAGACATCTGACAGTGCTACTAAACTAATTCTAACGAACCACTTTGCCCCTGCATTCCCCCTCCTGCTTCTATATGCTGCTTCATTGATTTGAGGAAGCTCATATTAAGATGCATTTATTTAAAGAGACCCTGCAAGAGTGGTCTGTTTCCATGCTATTTAGATTACGGTTGAAAAATGTATTGATCCCTGCTCATCTCTGAGTGCCTCAAATACCCAGCTCCTAACACTAGCAGGAAAAAGGACAGAAGAAGCAGAATTACAAATGTTAGGCAAAGGTATCAGAACATCCTCTCCACCCACAACAAGATAAGAATGGAATAAGATGGTTGCACAATGAATCCTCTTGCTTTGAAGACTTTACCAGCTCTTTTGGTGTCTTCAGTTGCATCCCCTAGCTATCCCTGCAGTGATCAACTCAATGCATGGGAGACCCCCACCCCTGGTTTTCTCCTATCCCTTCCAAGCTCCAGCAAGCTTGGCTAGGAGTTGCCTCTTGTCAATGCTTTCTTTTCTCTATGCCCTTCTTGAGAAACCCAGAAATCCTCACTCACCTGTTTTGCCGGCCCCGCTCTCGCCAGTGATAAGGATGCATTGATCTTTGTCTTGATTCTTCAATGAGTGGTAAGCATCATCAGCAATGGCATAACTGGGCAAACAGAGGGAGAAGAGTGAGGAGGGTTGTTGCTTTGGATTCCCCCTGGACCTGCCTTCTCTCTCTCTCCCGTCTCCTGGAATCCATTCCTGAGAGTTACTGGGTTTGATAATTCCCACCCTGTTAGCATCTCACTTACATGTGAGGTTTGACAGCGAAGAAGTTGCAGTTCCTATACTCCTCCACTATTTTTGCTGAGTAAATGGGCAGCGGCTGATATGGGTTCAGTGAGATCACCACGTTCCCAATGTAGGTCTGTGAGGCAGAAATAGGTTGTTCACATTAGCAAGATGGCAGTGCTCAGGCTGTAGGAGAAAGAGTTAAAGGTTGGATCTGTCCCTTCGGTTCACCACTGCCCTCTGCTTCTATTTCTATTTCCTACTCTGGCTTAGGAGGACCGGAGAATTAGGAGGCATGGTCTCTTTGCTCACCGATTTTGCTCACTGTTGCAGTGCCTCAGGGTCATGTGATCACCTTCTACGACTCTCTGACAAGCAAAATCAATGGGGAAGCCAGATCTAAAGTAGCACAACCGTGCTATTCTAACAACTGCAGTGGTTCACTTAACAACTGTGGCAAGAAAGGTCATAAAAATGGGGCAAAACTCACTTAACAACTTAGCAATGGAAATTTTGGGTTTGGTTGTGGTTGTAAGTCAAGGACCACCTGTACTATAGAGGAGGAATCTGATTTAGTGGGACACTTGCTTATAATCTGGAGTCTGAGGAGGGAGGGACTACATTTCAGAGAAGCAAGAGACAGCAAACTTTTAGATAGTTTGGTTGGGAGAAAAAGGATCAAGCCAACTCCTCCTCTAAGTTCTCAGAGTGTGTTTTTAATGATACAAGCAGTTTGCTTTAGTTTGTCAAGATTTCTGCCTATAAGTGAGGAACAATATGAAATTCAGCATGTCTTTCTTGGCTTCAGAATCTGCCCTATTTAACAGGCCTTTCCCTTATTGCCTTTTCCCATGGCTCCTTCACTTCCCCATCTTCTCTCCACTCCATCTTGTCTAATGTGGTGATTCTAGAAGAATAAATTCTCATGCTACTTGATCAATGGACACTGTGCAGCTATTCCAACTTTTGTTGCACTAGGGAAAAAGTAAACACAGGAAGACTCCAAAGAGAGGATTATTTCATCTGGTAAAAAGCAAAGATTCCAATCTAAAGCAAACTACTCGAATCAAGCTCAATCTTTGATAGACTAGACTAGACTAGACTAGACTAGACTAGACTAGACTAGACTAGACTAGACTAGAATAGAATAGAATAGAATAGAATAGAATAGAATAGAATAGAGCTGGAAGGGACCTTGGAGGTCTTCTAGTCCTATAGACAAAATATTTTTTTTTCTGCATGAGTATGCAACTGCTTTGCCCAGGTCCCTTTCTGAGATTTAATCCCCCAATTTCCAAGTCTAATCAGGTGATCTCCCATCCAGGTATGAGCCAGGTCACACTCTGCTTACTATTGTGGGGTTGTTGTTTGCTTTTGCTTTGGGTTTTTTTCTTTTCTTTTTGAGATCAACAAAGCTTGGCTGGGTGCTGCTACCTGCCATGAATGAAATGAGGCAATTAGGTTCAGTTCCCCTCCCCCCAATGATCTCCTGTGCTAAGCACAGTTAAATCTGGATATAATGTAATGGATTAAAGGAATAAACTCCTGTGGGTTGGGCCCTCTTTATTTCAAATCCCTTATTAAATATTTGTGTACTCCGTATACAAACAAATGGCAAGGATACAAGGAACAAATTATTAATACTTAGGAGGTACAAGCAAGTTAACTTGAAAGTTTCCATTAATTTTTGCATTGCTTTTACTTCTTCTCTGCTGACTATGCATTGTATGCTCTTGGCTTTTAAAGCAGAATTTATTAATAAACAGAGACCATGAAAAATACAAATATTATTAGGTTGGAAGCCCATTAATGTTTCCTAGGTTGAACACACAATGCCGAGGTACTTCTGAATAGACTGTGCACAAAAGCTAATTTGTGCAGTGGTGAAAGTGCTGGTTTGGAAACCAGGAGATGGTGACTTGTAGGCTTCCCTTAGGCATGAAAACTGGTTGGGTGGTTTTGGGTTCTCTCTCAGCCCAGCCCACATCAAAGGTTGTGGTTGTGGGGAAAATAGGAGACAGGAACATTGGATATATTCACTATATTAAGTTATATCTAGAAAAGGCAGGATAGAAATCAAAGAATATTGTAATGATCGCCTTGGATGCAATCCCAAGACTTTTGAAGCACCATTTGAACACCATCAGCATTGACAAAATCAACATCCATCAACTGCAAAAGGCAACTTTATCTTTAACATCATCTAACAAAATATTTGCCTATCCCAAATCTTGGGAAGGATTCAGTAGATAGATAAAAATGCCCAAACCAGTCTAAATACCTGGCTGACTATGCGTCCAAACAATAGTAGTAGTAGTAGTAGTAGTAGTAATAATAATTATTATTATTATTTCAATTTTGAGAGGTGGCTGCTCTCAAAATGGAAGGTTTCCTCCATCTGAAGAATGGCCTGATCAGAGGAAGTTGTCCATCCACAATAAGGAACAGAAGATACATGGGTCATCCTCCTGTTGAGATGCCCTGCTTTCCTTTTATAGCATTTTTTTTTCATTTTGCAGCAATGCATAATAATCAACATATGAAAATATTTATGAAAAATCTTTTGGCCCTTTCTGCTGGTTGCATTCTTTCTTTCTTTTCCCTTTCTAGGCTAGTAGTGGTGGTTGCGATGGTGTAAGTAGCTGCTTCGATTGCATGCATCATAGTAGATCTTTGCAGGTTCCAATCTTTTTGACCCTAAAGTGAAAAGGCTCCCAGATCTGTTATTCTCTGTATCCCTCCCCATCTCCACTTACATAGATTTCTTGATGTTCGAAGCGTTTCTTCAAGTTCTGCATCAATGTGTCTTCAGTCAGTGGCTCCAACAGCACCAGGTCTCCCACACCAACAGAGTCAAGAACTGCCATGCTCTCCATGGTTGCAGGAACAGCAGGGATTCCAAACTAACCTGCAAGTGAGTGAGTCACGGGTTAAATCCAGATGCTTTTGCCACACAGTCAAGAGCAAGGGTCTTCAAACTTGGCCCTTTTATGACTTGTGGACTTCAACACCCAGAATTCCTCAGCCAAGCACGCTGGCTGAGGAATTCTGGGAGTTGAAGTCCACAAGTCATAAAAGGGCCAAGTTTGAAGACCCCTGATCAAGAGCTTTTCACACAATGACTGGTGAAAAACAGTTGCAGACTCTTGGTTCATTCTTGGCACTAGTGACAATCCATAGAGAATAAAGTGCAAAAAAAAAAGAAAAGCATAATGCCCAGGGTGAGTTTCACAACAGTAGAAATAATCAAATAATTAACATGATCTAGATCACTGCTTGACTGACTGTGCAATTTAGAAAATGGCACATAAATGGATGTTTTGGAGAAGGTTCCTGAGAATACCATGGACAACCAAGAAAACAAACCGATGGACCATCAAACAACAAATCAATCCAGAATTCTCTTGAGGCATAAATGATCAGGTTCAAATGATCTTATTTGGGATACTATGTGAAGACCTTGCTCTCTGGAAAAGGCTATAATTGGTGGGAAAGATAGAAGGAAAGAGGAGGAGAAGAGGATGACCAGCATATCATAAACATAATGCAGAAAAGACTGCAGATATTATACAGTATTCCACAACACAGGTAATACTCATTTAGTCATCACAGTTGGGACCTGCAACTCCATTGTTAAGCAATGAGGTCACTAAATGGATCCCTTTCAGTCAGGGTTATGGGATAGAAATGGATTTGGTTGCACTTGTTGATGATCTCTGGCAAGAGTGGGATGGGGGTAGTGCCACCATCTGCACTCTCCTTGATCTCTCAGCAGCCTTGGATACCATTCATCATAGTATCCTTTTTGGATGGCTGTGGGGTTTGGGGCGGGGCAGTGCAGTTTTGTCTCCTTTCTCCAAGGCCGGCCCCAATTGGTGTTGATAGGGAGTGAGAGGTCCAGCCCACAGCTGCTCCTCTGTGGAGCGCCACAGGGCTCGGTACTCTCTCCACTCCTTCAAGCTGCTTCAAGATTAGTAAATGTCTATGAAGATTTTCAGTCATCCAAGTCATGGTTGTCCCACAGATGCTTTTCCAAAAGGCAACTGGGCTTTCTTTGTTTTCTTTGAAGACATTTTGCTTCTCATCCAAGAAGCTTTTTCAGTTCTGACTGAATGGTGATGGGGGGAATGGAAGGATTTATATTCCTTGTAATCACTGTAGACATCAAAGGAGGAGAACTACATTGGAATTGGAAGGAATCTGATTACATCTTGTCCAATTCACAGATTTTACGCATTCCAAAAAAGTTACCCGAAGCCTCAAAAACTTTAAGCCTTCTAATAAATCTGCAAAGTAGATTTATTACTTGGAAAGGGTATGACCAGGTTCTTCCTATTATTATTTTTTTACAAATCTAATAGCATTTTCCCATGAAGATAACTTTTTTTGTACTGTTTATCTTGTTTTATCTTATGAAGTATCAAGAGTTCTTCAGGATTGTGAGGGTCGCTAAATGTGATTGGTAGACAGACAGACAGACAGACTTCTCCCCACAGCTCTTTGCAACGCCCTCTCCCCACACTGAAACAACTGGCCAATGGTATTTATTTCTACATTAAAATTTCCAAAGGGGATTTATGTCAACATCGTGCAAAAACTTCTAAACAGTTGCAGCCCATTATAAGATTCTTATACTAGAGATGCAAAATTGTTGCTTTCAATAAGACAAACCTCATCCTTTCTAACCAAATGAAACATGCCAGTATTTCTCTTGAAGCAGACTCATGTAATATTGGGCCATGAACTTTTAAGAAGTCACAAGATTTTGGCTGGGTTTATCTCAAGATGCCAGCAATATGTTTTATCTCATCTTATTTTATTATTACATCAGTTTTCTTCTTTGGATGATTATAAACCTTATTAACTGTTCCAGAGTTGCTTAGTGAGAGGATGGCCAGATAGGCTTAACAAGCAACCAAGCAAAATCATGTTCAGCTAATTTATGGTTTGATATACTGCAGAAATCCAGAAAGTGGAGCTAGTTCATGATTCAGCATGTGGGTTTGTTCTGTAAATGATTGAAGGAGTGCTGCTCTATACTCCTTTAATTCAAAAGGAAACAATGCTGTGGCTTTGAGCATGTGGTATTCTCCTTATAGAAGAGGCAAGAACAAGTTAGCAAGTATCCTAACAAATGCAACCTCCTAATCTTAGAACATACCGGTAGATGGAGAGGGAGAGTGTAATGCCCAACTCTGAATTGTGGATTCCCCCCTCCCCCCCTCTCTCACTGATCAACATAGCTAGGTTGGCTTTTCAAGGGAAACATGTATAGGAAGGCCTAAAGACTACCATTTCGGAAATGTTTTGTGTATACCTCCTTCTTTCCTTCCACCCATCACATATACATCCTGCAATCCCATTGATTCCTACACCAGCTGACAGCTGTGGATGAGGCAACTTCCTGCTCTAGCTCACTGGAATATTTGCCAGCCCATTACCCCATGCTTCCCAGTGGTAATCTCTTCCCTTCTGGTTCCAAAGCATTGCTCCCTGTAAAAATATACACACACCCCGGAATAGTTCCTTACTGGGGTCTTCTTCATAAGGAATTGCCATTTTGTAAGCAAATCAAATGAACTGGTCGCCTAGCCTTTGCAGTCCAGATTCTAGGGACTACCAGCTGTGTCTGCAGGATCCTGTTGTTTTCAGTAAAAAACTGAAAGCAGGATTGTGGCATCAGCTGCATGCTCCACCCTTTGGGGGCATGTATAGGACACCACAATGCATTTGGAAAGCAGTGGGATTTGCATTGTGACACTGAGGTGCTGCTTTTGACAGTCTGACTCTCTCTCGCCTGCCCTTCCCACGATGTTGCAAGGGCCTACTGCCAAGGCAGAAAAGAGATCTCAAATTGATCCACAGATCTTGAGCCATAATATCCAATTATTTTAAACTAAGCCTATGTGGGAGCCTTGATACACTTGGAGGTTGCTCACAGAAAGCCAGGAAGAGAGGTTTCTTTCTGGATATTGCTGAATTATTATATACATTATTTTTATTCTGTTATTTGTCCAGTAAGATTTCCCCAAAATCACAACATGTATACGATAAGCCACGTCTGTCAAAAAGTTTCAGAATCAAGCCTAACATTGTGAAACAGCAATTTTAAAATACTTAACTAAAAATGTTTTCATACAGTGTCTAAAAGTTAGTATAGTCATATTTGGCACATCTTCTTAGCAAGAGTATTTGCACATCTTCTTAGCAAGAGTATGGGACCCACCACTGAAAAAACCCTTTGCTTGGCCCTTACAAGTACATCTTTTGCTCTCAAGCTATATGGAATCTTCAAAGGAAAATACTGCCCACCTGTACTGGAGCCAGAAATGAACTAGCAATCAAAGCTGTTTTGTTGTTAAGGCTGGAGTAATGTAGATAAATCAAATGACAGCCATTAACATGTACTACACTGCACAGCTGAAGCTTTTCTCATTGCTGAATCTCCATGCCAGAAATAGTTTTAGCATCGCATTTTTGCCCACGATGTAGTTATCAAACATGCAGAGTGCTCTCCCTCTCCGCTAGAACAATTATTTGATCATATAATTATTTTTATTCTGCCTTTTCTCCAAGAAACCTGTTTACCTCCTGACTTTTATCTTTACAAGTTGTAAAAGAAGGTGGGCTGTGCTTGGCAAAATGTATTACTGCTTCTACAGAAAAACAGAGTTGGAAGGGATTTCGGAGGTCTTCTAGTCTAACCCCTTTTCAAGCAGGAACTATACTATTTCAGACAAGTGGCTGTCCAGTCTCTTTTTAAAAACCTTCAGTGATGAAGTACCCACAACTTCTGAAGGCAAGCTATTCCATTGGTTAATTGTTCTTACTGTCAGGAAATTTCTCCTTAGTTCTAGGTTCCTTCTCTCCTTGATTAGTTTCCATCAATTGTTTCTTGTCTTACCTTCTAGTGCTTTGGAGAATAGGTTGACGCCCTCTTCTTGTGGCAGCCCCTTAAATATTATAACATTGCTATCACATTACCCCTAGTCCTTCTTTTCTCTAGACTAGCCATAGCCAGTTCCTGCAACTGTTCTTCATATGTTTTAGTCTCCAGGACCCTGCTCATCTTTGCTGCTCTTCTCAGCACTCCTTCCAAAGTCGCAACATCTTTTTTATAATGTGGTGGCCAAAACCGGATGCAGTATTCCAGGTGTGGTCTCACTAAGGTTTTATAAAGTGGTACTAAAATACTTCATGTGATCTTGATTCTATCCCTCTGTTTATGCCACCAAGGATTCCATTAGCTTTTTTGGCAGCTGTGGCACACTGCTGGCTCATATTTAAGTGATTGTCTACTAGGACTCCAAGATCCCTCTCACAGATACTGCTTTTGAGCCAGATTCCACCTAATCTGTACTTCTACATTTGGTTTTTCCTGCCCAAGTGTAAATTCTTACTTTTCTCTACTTTTGGTTCTTCTGAAGGAACCAAAATGCCATAACTACCATGGATCACTCTTCAGAAAGTCTTGTGTGAGAGATAGGCTCACATTTCTTCCCTGCTTTATTAGATGGAAGCCACTGACCAGAAGGACTGCAATAATTCAAAAGCAATAGCTTCCAGCTCAGCTAATCCTGCACTGATTCTGCTCTCTGTAACGTTCAGTATTACCAACCCATATTCTCATTTCTAAGGTCTATCAAACAAGTTCTTCAGCAGATGCAGGGACTGGCTTTTTTTCACCTGGAAACTGCACAAACTACCACTGGAAAATGGCAGTATCTAATCTGTTGGACTATTTTCTGGTGATAAAGATCTTTTATGGCCACCCTAATGATCATGTTCAGAGGGACCAGTCAATTAGTGCTGCTGACAGAGCTTTATTGTACTTTCTTGCTGAATCTTCTCTTGAGTAAATAACCATTGACTCAACTTAGACAAGGGCTAAATGCTTGGCTAAGCGAGATTGCATAAAGATGGTCAGGCCATGCCAGGAAAATGTCTGCCTTGACTCCCCACTCTCCCATTTCACCCTTAGTCAGCATTCTAAGGAAAAAAAAATATATACATGCATACACAAACACAGACTGCAACTGCTGCAACCACAGATCCAAACAGAAGGATACCCAGAATTTTATCTTCTAAAAATTGTAGGTCTAAACCAGGGGTAGGCAACCTTGTCTCTTTTATGACTTGTGGACCAGCATAGCTGGCCCAGGAATTCTGGGAGTTGAAGTCCACAAGTCATAAGAGAGCCAACGTTGTGTACCCTGAGTCTAGACATACCTGCCAGCTGGAAGGAAAAATACACAGCTGAGATACTTTTTCATTGCAGCCCTCTCATCCACATTACATTAGACAGGATAAGTGGGTGGGCCTATGAACACACAAACATACACAATGAATATTTCATATAAAGGCTGCCAACAGAATGTCCTCTATGTGTATTGACAGTGTAAATTCCAGAAATTTGCAACCAGCTACCCAGGTTGCCTAGTAAGAGACTGTTGTGCTGCTTAAAAGTGAAACAGAACCAAAACAAACTGGAAGGAGGATTTGAGCAGGTAAAGAAATACAAGGATATGATTCAACAATCTTGTTTTCAAACGCTGACTGTAAAAAAATTAATTATGAGATGTGTGTATAGTAAAATTGAGTTGACCAATCCATTTTAACATTATTACCTCAAGATTTATCGGCAAAGCTTAAGGGTCTTTTTAAACACTGACTGGGAAGCCAATTTCAAATTAAACATGAAATTTCAGAGGCATGGAATTGTTGAATGTTAGAATCTGATCAAACTCCACTTCAGCTTGATATAAAAGAGCAACTTACTGAAAATTGAAATGGTTAGAGCCACCTACTGAACATAATTACATGCGTGAAGGAGCCAATAATGTAAGAGTAACCCCTACTATATATGCAGGTCTTGGTGTATTCAAGTCTTTTCCCATGTAAGATTGAAAGTATCTTGGCGACATTTCGATGAGGTCCCACTCAGACATAAAATTTCGGACATGAAATTGATTTTGAAGGAACCAAACTAATCTCCAAAACTGAACGCCACAACAAGAGAATAATTATGAAAGCCATCGAAATAGAAAAACACTCCCACAACATGAATAAATGTGATGATACCTCCCGCCTACCAGACATCTGGAAACTAGCCCTCATCAACAAACGAGTCCTAGCCACAAAAACTGACACCAGACCCAGAACAACACAGTACATCACCCTCACCAAACCCAAACCCAAGCCCAAACCCATCCCTCAGACGAAATGCAACCACTATCCAGAAGCCAAACCACGATGACATCACCAGCTGCTGCACCTCCCTCTGACCCCCACACAAAGCAAATGGACACACGCCATGAACACAGAGCTAGACCGCATACTCGGAGCCAAACCAAAGCCTGGTATCACAGCCTTCTGCTCTGGACATCACATCACAGAACTCAGGAAGTTACAACGCTAATGCTCAGGATGTTACAACACAGCAACCACCCAGGATGTTGCAACACAGAACTCAGGATATCACTACACTAGATCTCAGGATGTCATCACACAGCCCATTACCCAGGTCGTTACAACACAAAAGCCAGCACCTCAGCTACTCAGGATGTTACAAAACAGCCGAACAATCCGCAAACAATAACTCCAACACAGCCAACCAACCCACCTACAGCAACTAAGCCAGCACTCCACACACCCCCTCCAATATTTATAGAGAGACAGCAGCTCCGATCACACTTTGCTCACACAAGTACGAAGCCGAAGACCCCAGCCTGAAGATGACGAGTGGAACCTCGTCGAAACGTTGCCAAGATACTCTCAATCTTACACGGGAAAAGACCCGAATACGCCAAGACCTGCATATGTATATATATATATGTTCTACTTTTAGCTACCTTATATCATACATTGTGCCAAGCTACAATGTGGTTTGTTTGTTTTATGGGCTTGTTCATTTTGCACAGGGTTCTCATACTTGACTTACAAGACCCCCATATGGAACATACAGAATGTATGTACAGGTAGTGCTCAACTTAACAACCAATCACTTAGCAACCATTCAAAGTTATAATGGACCTCCCCTGAGGTACTTACAATCTGGTTTTGAAGTTCTGACAGCTGTCCCACCCCTATGTCATGTGGCATTTATGGCCATTTGCAACATCCCGCAGTTATGTGATCATGATTTGCAACATTTGTTGCCAGAAACCAGTGTTTACTTCCCATTGTACAATGGGTTCACTTAACTTCTACTGCATTCATGTAAAGACCACCACCAAAAAAATCATAAAATCAGTCAAGGTCATGTGGTGATCCATTTAACCTGCACACTTACAACCAAAATTGTGGGCTCAGTTATGGTTGTAAGTCAAGGACTATCTATATGTATAAACAAATATTGTATAGAGTAAGATTCACCAAAAACCTATCTAGATATTAATGTTTCACTCTGCAGAAATTCTTTTGAATAAACAGGGGAGCCCTCTTTTCCCATTCACTAACCCCCAAACCCCATTGCCATTATATGTACTGATGAGGTTATCAATTCAGTTGTGTTTGACTCTTGGATTATATGTAAATTATAAATAATTCAAAGGAGAACAAGTCGAGAGAGGCTATCAGAAAATGAAAGTGGGGCATGGAGAGAGAGGGGGGGGGAGAGAGAGTTCTTTATACAAGGATTGGCTACTAGCCATCCTTTTGTGAATGCTCCAACACTGGAAGTTTTTAAGAGATTGGACCTCCAAGGTCTCTTCCAACTCTGTTATTCTGTTATTATTATTCTGTTTTCAACTTGTTTTGTTCATCCCATTTATAATATATCTCTCAATTTCCTCTGACTTATCCCATTCCCCACATATTCTTACAGGTAGGAAATTTGGCCAGTATGAATCCTGATCTTTCCTTTTCCTTTAATTCAAGCTAAACGTGCTCTGCTCCAATGTTGACAAAAAAACAACAAGGCTCTAGAGATTTCTCTTCTTGAGGAAAGTTAACTGCTTCCTCTTCACCTGCAAATTTCCCCTGTCTTTTGAATGCCTAACTATTTCTTATCTTGCTTGCTCTTCTCTGAAATTACCAGATTTTTTTTGGCGCCTTCGCCAAATTGTTATAACACAAAGTAGATGTGGCAAATTTAGTTTCAGCAAAGCCTAACTGGCAAAGAAGGGGACAAACCTGTAACAAGGGAAGGGGAAAATGCTGTTTTAAAAGAAGGACTCTGTTTTGAGGTAGCTAACAGTAGTTTTGAGTCACCCTTCCAGGAGAGGGTAGCTCAGATATACACTTATACAATCTGGTGCCTCTATAACAAGCAAATGCCAGGGCGTTCAACAGGATATCAGTAGGATATGTGTGCAAAACATGAAGGTTATGTACATCAGGTGCATATTCAACAATATGTTTTGGCCCTACAGCAAAATACAGATAGTCCTTGACTTACAACCACAATTGAGCTCAAAAATTTTATGGTTAAGCAAGACAGTTGTTAAGTGAGTTTTGCCCCATTCTACAAGTTTTCTTGCCCCCATTCTTAAATGAAACTGGCTTCCCCATTG
This sequence comes from Protobothrops mucrosquamatus, assembly GCF_001527695.2. Classification (NCBI taxonomy): domain Eukaryota; kingdom Metazoa; phylum Chordata; class Lepidosauria; order Squamata; family Viperidae; genus Protobothrops; species Protobothrops mucrosquamatus. Next base: position 1,206,433 of record NW_015386858.1, on the reverse strand, counting down.
ACTTTGCTTGTCGAAAGGTCACAAAAGGTGATCACATGACACACACACACCCCCGGACACTGCAACCGTCATAAATACTTGCCAGTTGCCAAGCTCCCACGTGACCATTGGGATGCTGCAACAGTGGTGTAAAAAACAGTCCTAAGTCACTTTTTTCAGTGCCATTGCAACTTCAGTTACTAAATGAGTGGTTGTAAGTTGAAGACTAACGTATTGCATTTCACTTGAAAGCTATCATAGTTGGGCTACAAAACTTAACCTGACCATTACATGGGAGCAAAGAGAATCGGAAAGCTAACTTTTTACTGCCTCCTAGTCATGTTTTGGATTATTCTGAAGCCTTAGTGTAACTTCCTATCCTTGTGGTTTTGTTGGTAAAAAGATGGGAGAGTTTTACTATTGTCTTCTCCAGTGCAGTATGAAGCCTTTGCCATTGTCACCAGGGAGACCAGCCTCATATAGAAACTCGATCTATGGGGTCACTAGGAGTCAAAAAACTTGATGGCACATAATCAATCAATCAATCATTCAATCATAGTAACTGCCAGCCTGACTCAAACTGCTTTTATTCAGAGGAATACAGAGATAACCTTGAGGAATAGAATGCCAGAAGCATTAAATAAACAACAGCTCAGTCCTGGGAAAGGAGAAATTATATGAGAAAGAAACTCAAAATAACTCTGCCTTGATTCTGTTTTATACAAAGGAGGTAGAGAGAAATTCTGGCAGGCTTTTAAGGTTCTGTTACTAACAGAATACCAGAGTTGGAAGGGACCTTGGAGGTCTTTTAGTCTAACCCTCAGGAAGGAAACTGTATAGCACTTCAGATAAATGATTGGCCAATCTCTTCTTAAAAACTTCCAGTGTTGGAGCACCCACAACTTCTGGAGGCAAGTCATTCCATTGGTTAATTGTTCTAACTGTCAGTATCCCCAGCCAGCTGTTCCACTGGAGGGATATTCTGAGAGCTATAATCCTAACATACCAGGAGAGGGTAGGTTGAGGAAGATTGACGTACCCTGACTAGCCACTGTTTTCACATGGGTGCAGAACCTGTGTCTTCTGCTGAACTACTACACACCACCAACATACGAACCCCACCAACATAGGACCTTCTACTTTACTCCAGGAGGTGAGGCAGGGGTCTCTTCCAGCCTGACAGCCTGCTAGTCTTTGAGCTGAAAAAGCCTCAGTATAATAAAATTGCATAAGAGCCTACAGATCTCCATTTGCTGGAAAGCAGGAAGCACTCCCACCAGTGCCCTTTGTGATAAATGCCTGATCATCTGTACATAATGGTTGCCCTACTTACTTCCTTTTTATATTTCAAAAACATGTAACCTAAATAGAAAAGCTGAAAAAGTAGGAAAATGGGGGAAAAAAACAAATACATTTAAAATCTTCAAAATAAAAAACCCAAAAAAATTACAAAATAAAAAATATTTAAGAATAAACAAAATATTAAAAGAAGAAAGAAAAGAAATGCATTTATTCTGGTAAGTGATAATAGATTAGAACAAATATATTCATATGATAATCATTTTAACAATTAACATTAGAATTAGAACAGAAGTTGACAAAAACTGGCAAAATAATAAGAGTTAACAAGAATTTCTAAATATTTGGATGCACTCCCTCCTTAACTTTATAGCTAATCAGACAAAATCTAATGTTTTAAAAACTTAAGTTGAAAGAAACACCAATGTCTGATCTGGCAGAAAGCTATGTGTAAAATTATGGAAACTATTTCCAGATAGTTAATTTCACTTGAGTTTTGTAGTATATTAGAGCTCTAAAAAGCAAGTTTCTTGTTCAAAAGTATCACTTTCTTAGTTACCCAGGCTCTCTCTCTCTCTCTCTTGGATCTGTACTGTACTTAATCCTGCATCTGTATATAATAATAGGTTTTGTAATCAATATCTTGCGTTGTTAAGGTCCCAAGATCAACATACCATCAGCTATTTTTCTGAAGCACCACCTAGTTTATAGCACATCATAAAAGTGGCAGCCTTCAACTTTGATTTGTCAGGTTACTCTGAACTTTGCACATAGCCATAATATTTCAATAACCTTATCAGGTTTGCTTAAATAAAGTTTCCAACAGCAATAAGTAATACTTTACTCCCCTGGTTTAGCTATAGCAACAGCCAGGAATGGGGGAGGGGGAAGTCAATGTCTAGTTTGCAAGAAAGTCACTTGTAACTATGCAGCTTCCAGTACAGATAGTCCTCAACTACCAGAGGGCAAGACAAGAAACAATGGTTGGAAACTGACCAGAGAGAGAAGCAACCTGGAATTAAGGAGAAACTCCTTAACAGTGAGGACAATTAACCAGTGGAACGGTTTGCCTTCAGAAATCATGGATGCTCCATCACTGGAGGCTTTTAAGAAGAGACTAGACAGTCACTTGTCTGAAATGGTATAGGTTCTCCTGCTTGAGCAAGGGAATGGACTAGAAGACCTCCAAGGTCCCTTCCAGCTCTATTCTATTCCATTCCAACTTAAAACTTTCATTTAGATATACAGAAAACATTAATAATTTATTGTCCATATTTTTGAAGTCCAGAACAAGTAGCTCCATTTTAAGCCAGAATTAGAGGAAGGATGGACAACAGCTCACTGGACAGGAAAGAGAAATGGAAAAGGAGTATAGGTAGACCTCGACTTACAACTGTTCATTCAGTGACCGTTCCAAGTTATAACGGCACTGAAAAAAAGTGACATGACCATTTTTCACACTTTTTCACACAGCATCCCCTTGGTCACGTGATCAAAATTCAGATGCTTAGCAACTGATTCATATTTATCACCGCTGCAGTGCCTTGGGGGTCACATGATCCCCTTTTGTGACCTTCTGACAAACAAAGTCATGGAGAAGCCAGATTCAGTTAACAACCGGGTTACAAACTCATCAACTGCAGTGATTCACTTATCAACTGTGGCAAGAAAGGTTGTAAAATGGGGTAAAACTCACTTAAGAAATGTTTCATTTAGCAACAGAAATTTTGGGTTCAGTTGTGGTCGTATGTCAAGGACTACATGTATAACCTTGGCTCCGCTTCTCGAGAGCCACAGCGTCCCATCCAAAGAGGGATGCCATTCCCACAGAAACAAAGAAGGGCTTCACGCTTACTTTTGGAGAAAGCATATATGCAGTGTGCAAATCATTAGTGTCCTTAAATCTGATTGATGATAATGGGAATGAACAAGCCAAAGTTCTCCAGTACAGGCAAAGCTCAATCACGAACTTATATTCGTATGATTAAAGGGCTCTTTAGGCTAAACATTACAGACTGAAGCCATTAAGATAATTAATTATTGTTGGCTTTGCTGAATTAGGTAATACAAATGCCTACAAGCTGTAAACAACTGTCGGACTTTAGGAAGACACTTTATTGTTCTACTTCTGAGCAGGAGAAAGATGAATGGTCTGGAGTGGAGAGAAATGGCAAGATCATTTTCCTGGTCCTTTATCTGAAAGAGGCAGAAATAACAGTCTCTTTTTCTCTCCGATGTAAGGAAGTAATACTTGCGCTCGTATGCTGGTTTCCCTTTGCTTATGCTCACCATACATATTGGCATAACATTCTTATCACAAAACTAAACTAGCACTAACCCTTGAATTTCTTACTTTCAATTCCTTTAAGAAAAGAAATTAAATTGACCGAAGTAATAGTATACACATAAATATATGTTAAGAATATACTGCAGCCTCAGGATAGAGGAGAGGAGAGGAGAGGAGAGGAGAGGAGAAAAGGGGGAAGGAAATAAATTCCCAGGTTGGAATTTCTTGCCTACAGAAGATCATAGAGAAGGCACCACTTTATTTCCAGATTCTAGTATTCACTGCAGCTATTGAAAGCACATTCTGGGAAATAATATTTCCAAAATAGTATGCTTTGAATATTTATGAATGAAAACAGTCATCATAGAACAATGATTCTAACTAGTTAAAACCTCTTAACCCCAAATAAATTATTTGTTGAATATGAATAAAAATGCTCTCTGGGTAGACAAGCATACCTCTACTAGCATTATTCACTTCCACTATTTGTACGTTATTTCTCAGCAGGAACTCCCTCCAAGCTTCTGGTTCAGCATTTTCATAACCAGAGTTTTGCAACTTGGCTAATCCACCCCACGATTTCAACAATACATCTCAGAAAATTGCTTCCAACCATCCATTGAAAAAACACAGGCATATGTTCTCTGAGGAGAATGATATCTTTTGATGAGTTGTGAGCACTTGAGAGGGAGGTTGTTGATGCTGCTGCAGCCAGACCTCAACCTTTTCCTCTGCCTGCATAGCCCACATTCACATGTTTCTTTTGCCTCCAACTTATGGTTAAGCACATTGGGTTCTTTAAAATCACACATATACATGCCTTGATCTCCAAATCATCTTTTCTTTTCTTTCATCCAGAGGCTACATCCTTCTAAATAACTCTAGATGGCCCTCTGCATATTATTCAATCTATTCATCTAACCGTAACTTGTTCAGCTAAGAAATCATTGTCCTAACGTTACATCAGTAAGAAAGAGAAAAGTTTTTCTTTTTCTGCTTTGCCAACTAATCAGAACCTGTGCCTATGCATTTAACATTGAAAGCAAAATTGCAATAGCCACCACTGTACACTTGATTCTCCACACCTCCCTGGTAAGAAATTAAGCACAATCAAGCTCCAGAGGTAGATTGCTTTCGCCTTGTGCTTTGATTTTTTTAATCAGCATGTCCTTGACTATATAAAAATAATACACACACATCTGCCTCTCCATTTATGCTTTTTGGCATCACCCCAGGAAGTATTAAGGGCCTTGCTGCTGGGTGGGGGAAAGAGGGAGGAAGAGAAAGAATAAGCTTTTAACTCTTCCTCACAAAATCAGAAACTAGTCAAACTTTACACAAGGATTTCCTTCAGACAAAAGCTGTCTCCTTTAGGGAGAGGGCTGGCTTTTTGTAATAACACAGAGAGGATGTCCGACCAGAAAAAGCAAGAACAACATTTCAAGAATGTAGATTTCCTATGTGACGGGGGGTGGGGGGGGGAAGAGGGGTGTTTCAGGACTGACTGTGAAAAAAAACCTAATCTAACTGCAAAGGGACTAGCTTGGAAGAAAATATTCCTCAGAAGCAAGGGAGCTCTGCTCTGTAAAAGGAATCCCAAGGCAGGTGCAGACTCACCCTGATGAGGAAGGCGATTCCTGTATCTGAGAGATTCTTCACTGTCCTGGCCTGGATGGAAGGCAAGAGAAATGACCCACAACCCCAGTTCAGCAGGAGCTGTCCATAGTTTGTGATCTCTGAACAGTCCTTTCTCTAGCAGGGCTCTCTCTCTGCCACACCTACTTCCTCTTTGCCTTGCCAACCATCCTTGCCCTTCTCCTCCTCTAGGAGCAAAGAGCTGCAAAGTCAACAGGATTAATCATTACTTCCTCATAAAGTGGTCATCAATATGATAGGTTGATGGATGTACCTGAAGTTTATATAGTACAAGGATCTTAAAGAGGCTTTGCGGAGACACTTTCATCCTTCTGAGGACCCAGATTGTTGGGGGCAATATGCAAATAATGCCTACACTGTAAACCACCCAGGGACTGTTGTAAAGCACTATGGGGTAGTACATAAGCATAAATTCTATGTGTTCTGTACACATAGACACACAAGATAATATAGGTATGTCACATGCCCAGGATCCTAGCCAATGATAGATTATCTAGAATCCAGGGCAGAGAGCAGTTTTAGGACTACCATAACAGCTTCCTCAAATTAGTAAAGTCATTTGCTTTTATGGAAGAATCTGAAAAGGAATACTTAAGAGATAGTGTTGCAGGAGAATCTTTTCCCTAGCTTCTGTCGGTCTGAGTAATTAAATTCCTCTTGTGGAATCCTTGATCTGTAGTGTAGGTAGTCCTTGACAACCAATTGAACCAAAATTTTCTGTTGCTAAGTGAGACAGTTGTTAAGTGAGTTTTGCCCCATTTTACGACCTTTCTTGCCATAGGTGTTAAGTGAATCACTGGCTTCTCCATTGACTTTGCTTGTCAGAAGGTCACAAAAGGTGATCACATGACCCAGAGACCCTGCAACTATCATCAATATGAACCAGTTGCTGAATTTTGATCACATGACCAAGAGGATGCTGCAACACTCATAAGTGTGAAAACAGTCACAAGTTACTTTTTTCAGTGCCTTTGTAACTTTGAATGATCACTAATGAAGTGGGCTACCTGTATTAGGAGCCGTGGTGGCACAGTGGTTAGAATGCAGTATTGCAGGCTAACTCTGCCCACTACCAAGAGTTCGATCCTGACCTTCTCTGAGTTGGTTAAAGTATAGCTGCCATCATCTACCCAAAGTCTTCCAGGACTTTGGGAGGGCACTGAGTGAGGGATAATTGCTACAGAGCAGATCTGGGCAATTTCAGCTCTCATTTCAGGGCAGAAGTGGTGGTGGTGGGTGGGGAGAGAAGAGGAAGGGAAAGCAGGGGAGAGAGAGGGGGGGGAATGGCAGAACTAAGGAGGGAGGAAGTGAGCCTGCCCACAGCTGGCTTTAGCCTCTCCCATAGTAGCCACACAGGACTTGGCAGGTTATCTCTGAAGGAAAATGACCTTGATAGAAAATAGTCTCTGCAAACATTCCCTAATGGTTCAGATTAGTTTTTGTCTATTCCCTGCTAGCCCAGACAAAGGGTTATGAAGCCGAGAGTGTGTCACTTTTTGATTGGTCACCATTTTAGCTGAAAGAAAAATAGCCAGCTCATCTATGTGTATTCCGTCTCCTGATAATTCTGAAGGTCAAAGGCCACAATTAGCCTATTTTAAAATGATCTTTCAGGAATGTCATTCCTTATCCACATCTGCCTGTTACTGTAACAGGTATTCCACATTCCATAAACAGCTACCGCCCAGATAATGCAAACCCCCCCACTTTCGGTTATATAAAAATAGAGAAAATATTGAAGCTAGTCCAAGAATGCATTCGAGGGATCGCTTCTATTCAAATGAGAGAAATGGGGGAAATCGCAATTGAAGCGAAGAGATGGGAACTTCTTAATGCAATTCATTCCCCATAGGTCAGATAGAAGGTTCAAAATGATGTAAGCTCTACATATCAAGAGTCCTACTTAAGGCTTATGTTGTCTAAGATATGGCACCAGGAATTTGGCCAGCAACAGGAGTTACGAAAAGCAACTGCCCACTATCTCCAAAACCTGAATATAAATCCTGTATTTGTACTATAAAGCAATACTGATACACTAAAATGAGAACTGTATATATACCACTTGGGTCATTGTCTGTGCTTGAACTTCAGGTAGTTGCTTCTCCTTACACCCCTTTTCAGAGAGAAAGAGAGAAACATGGAAAATAGATCTTAATGTAATATCTGAAACAAGATCACTTGGATGTAATGTTATTACTAGGTAGAGAAAGAGATATAGGTAGTTCTCTTTAGCGACTGCCTCATGTAGCAATCGTTCTCAGTGACAATAGTGATGAAAAAGTAACTTTGTGATCAGTCCTCACATGTATGATTTTTGCAGGTCTGTAAAGCAAATGAAAGATGAAGCAAGATCATAGGCACAGTTGCAGTTTCGTTTAGTGACTGCTTCATTTAATAATCCAATGGCTAGTCCCAATTGTGGCTGCTAATTGTGCATTACCTGGATTACCCATATCACTAAACAATTCCACTAAAGGAAATCTCCCTTCTACTAACAGATTGAAATGCCAAAACTGAAAAACCTAAAGAGGAAACATGGTAGCTTCCAATCATGAATCACCTGATTGCTGCCATCATGACTGACGATTGCTCATTCTAACTGGAAACGACAGGACAATATTTGGACATCAAATATTGAGAATAACTGGAATAAAATGCCTATAGCTTGAGATTCCTCCTTTCCTGTGTGTGGTAGCCAGGGATGAAGTCCCCTCTTTCCAGGTTATCGTGACTTCCTATATCTGTAGCACGAAAGCCAACACAAACAAAACTATGTTAATTTTTAACATAATGAACACAAGCCTCTATTAAAAACAACAACAAAAAAAAAAAACAAAAACCACTGAGCGAAGTTGCTCTCATTCCTGATTTAGAGTAAGAGAGAGGCGATGGTGACTGTCCTGGACAGCCTTGTCAGAAGCTAAGCCGAATCAGACCAGGTTAGTACCATATGTGACGACTTCCAGGGAACTGCAAATCTGTAGAGTAAACTGGAAAGCTGAAAAAACATTCAGGAACAAATCCATTCAGGAGCAATCTACTTCTATGTTATTGCCAAGGAAATGACATGCACAAGGCCTTCTAGGAAATGACATTGGTTGGATCCTGAGATGTGAATGCGTCTTTGGGAGAGGAGATGATTCTGCCTACTTTGAAAGAAGTAGCGATCCATTTTCCTCAAGGAACCATGGCTTGATTCCATAGAGCTGGACAATTCCTCTCTGATCTCAAACCTTTAGTTCTGAGGGGAGAACATTGAGTTGGATGTAGGCCTACAGCTTCAAAAGTCCCTGGAGAAAACAGCTTATCTAGATCTTTTCAGTCAGATTTCAGGCCAGGTTATAGTACTGAGACTTGATTGATTGCACTTCTGGAGGATCTTCTGGAAGATGGTCCTCTTGGATCTCTTGGTGACTTTCAATACCATTGATCATGATATCCTTTTGGATTCATCCTAGGAATTATGAGTGGAAGACACTATTTTATGGTAGTTATCCTCCTTCCTCCAGGGCACATTTCAGTCAAATTTTGTTTTGTAATATATTTTATTGATTTTTTTAAAAACATAAATCACTTAATAATTGGTGAACAGTGTGTTGTCTGGGTTACATTTGTAAAACAATCACTAACAATTGATTTCTATAATCCATAATCCACATAATAGTTTTAGTTGATTTCCTCTTTTCCCAAAATATCCTCTTTTGTAAACATTGAGTTAATACAATTCTTATTGTTTTGATAGATAACAATTAAATATATAATTTTTCCCAATAGTCCTAAAAATAATAATCGCATCAATATAATATTTCTTTTCTATCCAATCATTCTGGTTGCCTTATCATAGATCCTGTTACAGTCCTTATTTTAATTTGTTTCTCCCACCAAATTCTAGATATTCTTACTGGTTAAGATTTTCTCAAAAATTAATTACATTTAAGAATTTAACTCTATTTTTCCATATGAACCATCTCACATTTTTACATTTCTTAAAAAAATAGATAAAACAGTAGAAAAAAGAAAGAAAAGCAAGAGTAAAGAAGCATAAAAAATAACATACTACTTAAAATATATATCCCTCCTAAGCTAATATGTATTTATTTCCTAAATTTCTTATTCTTTTTAACCATAATTAAAAATGTGTTTAATCTTTAAACATTCCATTTAATACATGTAGTCATCTAGTCCTTTAACTCTTATTCAAAACTTTTTTATCCTTTATAATTTTCTTAAATTCAATCACATTTAAATATCTAAAACATTTCCTTTATCAAAGTCATTTCAACTTTTTTATATTACCCATATCAAGAAGGGAAAAACATACTATATTATATTTAGAGAATTCATCCCTCTTAGAGTGACATATATATTCCAAAATTTTTCTATTTCTTTAACCATATTCAAACAAATGTTTCTTTTTAAAGTATTCTCCCATCATCTATTTTCTTTGTTTCCACTTTAGTCCTTTTCTTTTGCCCAGTGTCTTTCTTAATCAATGTATTTTACTGAATCAAAAGATTTTTCCGTATGTTCCTAAATGTTGCTGTAGATATAAAAAGTAAATCAGGAGAAGTGTCTTTGTACGGGACTTCTGTCTTTCCTTGTTTGTTGAAAATCTTTTTCTTTCTCTCCGCTTCTCTTATCATTTCCTTTCTCTCCAATGTTCCTGACACCTCTACAGTCCATTTTATCTGGTCTGTTTTCTTGTCCTCAGATTTATTTTGTAGTATTAAGGGATAAGTTGTTTTTTCCAATTCTTGTGAATTTTTTCCACTAGGATTAAATCATGTTTCCTTGTTTTGTTAAGTTCCATCTTTAAGTCTCTATTATCAATTCTATATCCATTTATCTGTTTTATCTGCTCCTTCTCTGTTGCTGTTTTCTAGAAATTTTTTTGTTATAGAGTTAACTTGGAAATAGATTGATTTATATTTTCAAAATTGTTTTGGATTTCTTTGTGGTTTAAAGTCATTGTTGTTTGAATTAGTTGCAGTATATTGTATATCTCCTCCTGTGACGTATTTATGTTTTCTTGATATGTTCTTTCTCCATGTCTCTGATCTATGATAGCCAAGAATTTGAGTTTTCCTCTTCCTTTCTTTTCTCTGTAAATAGCTTTAGAGTCCCAATTAGACAGATATTTGTAATCCAAATAGTTCAAAAAGATTTTTTTCTAAAATGTATAATTCTCTTTGTTCACAGCCCAGATTATTGTCTTTTTCCCCCACAGCTGTTCTTTGTTATTAAAGCTTTGAAGGCCACAGACACAGATTAGCTTTTCCCAGATTTGCCAAGTCTTATATTAAAGTCATAGCTGTCATAGTCTTCATCTGCCACTAGGTGTCAGCAACTATTTGTTTGTCAATTTCCAAAATGAAGAATTATTTTTGAAATGAGAGTCTTAACCATTCAAACAATTTTAGATTTATTCAGATTTAAGTTTTAAGTTTCAGGTTTTATATTTATTTCACTTCCATATATTTTGATCCTCCATAAAAAGATTAATTTGCCGCTTCTGTTAGTATAACGGTGGGGTGGAAATTCCCCTCCTTCCCTTTCGGAGGTATTGCTTCTTGGGGATCTTTTCCAAGAAATTAAATGTAAAATAGAAAAGAGATGATCAAATTCCTCACCCAGTTTCAAGCATGCTGTTCACAGTTGTGCTAGTTAGTGCTTTTGGACTTCGGTTGCAAGTAGCTTGGGCTGGTTGATGCAATACAGCCAGCCTTTCTCCTGTCGGGTTAGAAGGCTCTCTCCAAGTCAAACGGAACGGCCGCTTCCATTCCAGAATCGCTGGAGCACCCTTCTTTCTTCTTCGCCTCTCTGGGGCAACTTAGGCCCATTTAGACAGGGCGAAATTAGCCGCGGGGGATGCGGAGAATCCGCAAACCCATGACGGTCGATACCACGCAAAACCAGAAGTCCCCATTTCAATCAATTTTGCCAGTGCAGGAATCAAATGCAGGAAACACAATGTTTATTAGTAGATTTTTATATTGGAAGAACTATGAGCTCCATTCAGTTCTGCTGGTGAGAATAAATTCCCTGAACTCAGAATTCTCCCTTTTGCACCAGATTCATTTAGTTAATCTGAGTATCAGTTCTGAAATTTACTCACTTGTGCAATTCTTTTGCAACAAAGGGCAATTGCTTTGCCCCATGCTAGTTTACTGCCTCTCACTTAAGTAATAAATCTCTGAGCCCCATTTTCCTTTTAAAACTTTTCTCATTTTACTCTGTTTGGTAGTCTGGGTTTTGTGTCCATAAACCTAGTGATTATCAACTTCTTGCCAATTGGTAGGAAAATTATTCTTAACCTAATTGAACAGAAAGAAGATTAAGTCCAGATTATTGTCCTCAGCCTACTGCAAGTTCAATCATCCTGTGCCAATACAGTTAAAGAAAAGACTGGTCAGTATTATAACATCCTTTGCTTTTAAATCTGGATCACCCAGTCTGTATATTTTGTGTCTTTGTCGCCCTCTAGCGGCTACATGATGAGGTTAAAATTAAAAACATAATTGGCGTATCTGGAATGTTTCATATCCATTATAGATACTGAGGCCGTATTTTCTAGGGAAAAAGTAAAGGACAAACCTGAAAAAGAAACAATCCTGAAAGAGGTTCATGAGGTTTAAAAAATAGTTTGTTTATAACTTTGCTTTACAAAGGAAAATTCAAGAGCACAACTGAGAAAAACTTTACAAAAATGCATATACTAATAAAATTATCTAAAATCCAACAGTATACTTACTGTATGTTCATTTAGCTTAAAAAGACAACCCGATTTCCATGTTTTTCACATGATTATGAAGACTGTGCATCAAGATCACGGGAAGTGTTAATACCACTTTACAATGCCTTGGTAAGGCCACACTTGGAATACTGCATCCAGTTTTGGTCACCATGATGTAAAAAAGATGCTGAGACTCCAGAAAGAGTACAGGGAAGAGCAACAAAGATGATTAGGGGACTGGAAGCTAAAACATATAAGGAACGGTTGCTGGAATTGGTTATGTCTAGTCTAATGAAGAGAAGGGCGAGGGGTGACATGATAGCAGTGTTCCAATATCTCAGGGGCTGCCACAAAAAAGAGGGAGTCAAGCTATTCTCCAAAGCACCTGAAGGCAGGACAAGAAGCAATGGATGGAAACTAACCAAAGAGAGAAGCAACCTAGAACTAAGGAGAAATTTTCTGACAGTTAGAACAATTATTCAGTGGAACAACCTGCCTCCAGAAGCTGTGAATGCTCCAACACTGGAGGTTTTTAAGAAGAGACTGGACAACCATTTGTCTGAAATGGTATAGGCTTTCCTGTCTGAGCAGGGGGTTGAACTAGATGACCTCCAAGGTCCCTTCCATCATCATCATCATCATCATCATCATCATTATTCATTAGACGTGAATCTCAGTCAACTGAACATTCAAATTGACTGGCACTGATGGTTGACATGGGTTGCTGCCAGCATCCTAGGTATCAACCAGGTACCTCCTTAAAATGTAAGATGTTCCGAGATCTATCTATCTATCTATCTATCTATCTATCTATCTATCTATCTATCTATCTATCTATCTATCTATCTATCTATCTATCTATCTATCTATCTATCTATCTATCTATCTATCTATCTATCTATCTATCTATCTATCTATC
>NW_015386858.1:1153726-1193514 GCF_001527695.2 Protobothrops mucrosquamatus | reverse complement strand
ACATAACCATTTCCCTCTTTTCTTTTATCCTCACAATAATCTTGCCAGGTAGACTTCAGACTCTGTGATTCTGAGTGACTGAGATTGACTGAGACTCTGTCACTGACAGTCAGTTTGACTACACTCTCATTAGATCCAGTCCAATATGTTTGTTTTTCCACGCTCGTTTCATCTACCAGAATTGCAAAATCAAGAGTGATTAAACTTACATTCAATGAAATCTATCAAAGACTACTGTTCTTTGTATTATGAAGAGGAGCTTCACAACTAGAGTTGAGCAAAGACACTTCTCTGTATTATTTTTCAGACAGTCCTCGTTTGATTTGAGATTTCATAATTATACAATGTGCAATTATATAATCCAATAGAAGAGAATATTTGTAACTAAGGTTTGAACTGTGTAGTCTTTGATGCTCTCTGAGCTTGGTTGTTTTTGCAGATGTTTCATTACCAAATAGCTGACATCATCATCAATGCACTTTGCTGGTAATGAGCTACAGTATATTGATCCTTGATGAAATAAGTTGGATTGTATAGTTATTAAGGAGAACTACCCAGCCTTAGGGCTGATCCAAGACAGTTTGTACGAGCATAAAGATAATAACCATCCCCCGTAAATAAAAGACAGTAAAATAATATATTGATTTGAGAGCAATTACTGAAAATAATTCACGGTAATGTCCATATTGCTTTTTTGGGCAACAATATAGAAATTATAGTATTTGTCTTTGGTTTTTCTTCCAGAATATTTTTTTCAACTTTCCAGTTTGCCCATAATGCTGGGATTTTCTGGTGCTCTGTCATATAAATATTAACCAAGTCTGCACCTGCTTAACATTTTTTGTGATTACTATGGTCAAATAAGGACTATAGTTTTCCTACAGTACACCCCTGCTGCTCTCTGCCAGATCAGAATCTTATGAGCTTCACTTACAACCAAAGGCAGATTAAGGACTAATGGACTTTATGTTTTCTTCTTCCCTACATAGTGGATATAATCTACTTTGAAAACATCTGATGAAATGAGCTGTAGCTTGCAAAATGTATGCCTTTTAATAATATTCATGAATGAAAAAAATATGCTAGCAGATTCCTGGTGGGTTTTTTTTTTTTTTTGCCATTATAGAGTCTGCCTTAGGTTTTATCAAACCTATCACTCATTCATGTGTTCAGCCTAGATGGAGATTGACCAGGAGATGCAAATCTTGTGGCTGAAACATCTTGTCAAATCTTTAAGCTTTTTGCGTCTTCCCTAACCTGTGCTTTTAATAATGTTTTGCCTGATAAATTCTGAGAAAGTAAAAAAGTTTCATACTACTTTGTAGTATCACTTCTTTGTGCTTGATGTTTTCAGCTTGAAGGATGTCCACATATTTGTAGTGATCTTCATAATATTTCCATAAATTGTTGATTCAAACACCATTTACTTTGATGCCAGCATCGATGTTCTCCAGTGCCTCATTGAAGATTGACTCAGAGTAGATATTGAAGAACAGTGGAGACAGAATACAAACCTGTCTGACCCCTCTTCGTATTTCTGCATCAGCTGAGTATTTTTGGCCTAGTCTCACATTTGCTCCCTGATGCCAATATAGATTCTTCATGATTTTGATATCTTTGTTATCTAGTCCCCTTGTTTCAGGATTTCTAATAGTTTGCTGTGTCTTATTTTATCAAATGCTTTTTCAAAATCAATGAAGTACATGTAAACACTGTGATTGACATCTCTACAACACTGTACAAGAACTTGAATGCTGAATAGCGCATCTCGTGTACCTAGACTGTTTCTGAAACCAAATTGTGTTTTACCTAGACACTCCTCAATTTTGTTTTATATTCTTGTGTGAATTATTCTTAGGAATATTTTCAAGGCATGACTTATTAAGCTTATTGTTCTGTATTCGGTACACTTCTTTGCATTTATTTTTGGGGGGATTGTCACAAAGGTTGATTTTAGCCAATCATTTGGTATCTTTCCTGTTTCATATATTCAACTGAAGAGCTACAGTAAAAAAATCTTCCCATTGTCTTCCAGCAATTTTAAAATTTCTACTGGGATATCATCCGGTCCTGTGGCTTTTCTTGTTTTTGCTATTTTTATTGCATGTTCCACCTCCTCCATAGTAATGTTTGGTCCAGTTGTTATACTTCCCATATCTATATTATCCCTAGTGTCCTCAAAAAGTTCTTCAATATATCCCTTTCATCTTTTTAATTTTTCATCCTCATCTAAGATAATTTTCCCCTCTTTGTCAACTAAGTTGTTGGTTTTCTTTTTGTAGAGGCCTGCTGCTTCTTTCACTTTTTTGCTATTATTATTGATTACTATATGGCTCCATATAGCAATTATTTGTTTATTTTTTAAAAAAAACTCTTTCCTCAGTGCTAGTGAATAGCCAGCATCTTCTATTGCATTTTAGCATAGCCATGCATGGCATCTGCTGACTGAGGCAGCTATTTTTGTTATTGTTGTTAGTTGCACAATCATGTCCGACCCATCGTGACCCCATGGACAACATTCCTCCAGGCCTTCCTATCCTCTACCATCTTCTGGAGTCCATTTAAGCTCACGCCTACTGCTTCAGCGACTCCATCCAGCCACCTCATTCTCTATCATCCCCTTCTTCTATTGCCCTCAATCTTTCCCAGCATTAGGCTCTTCTCCAGTGAGTCCTTCCTTCTCATTAGGTGGCCAAAGTATTTGAGTTTCAACTTCAGGATCTGGCCTTCTAAAGAGCAGTCAGGGTTGATCTCCTCTAGGACTCCTCTAGGTTTGATCACCTTGCAATCCAGGGGACTCGCAGGAGTCTTCTCCAGCACCATAGTTCAAAGGCCTCAATTCTATGGTGCTCAGCCTTTCTTATGGTCCAACTTTCACAGCCATACATTGCAACTGGGAAAACCATGGCCTTGACTATACGTACTTTTGTTGGCAGGGTGATGTCTCTGCTTTTTAGTATGCTGTCTAGATTTGCCATAGCTTTCCTCCCCAGGAGCAAGCGTCTTTTAATTTCTTGGCTGCAGTCACCATCTGTGGTGATCTTGGAGCCCAGGAAGCAGCTACCTTACTTTGCCTGATAATTCAACTGTTCGAGTTCTACATCTATCCCCGATATTATTATTAGAGAACTGTCTGGCCTTGTTATGGGAATAAACAGGTGGGAAAAATGCGGTTGAATTTGTGTTTGAGTTCAGCCAAGAATATCCATCCCTGATATATTCTCAAATCATAGGACCTAGGAAATAAATAGCTCCTTTGCACAGACTCTCAGATGGAATTGTTTTGGCTCTAAGAAATAAATATTTGCATATTTGATTCAGAAAATAAAATGGTATGAACAATGGAAGATTTTGGAAACCTGGCTCCATTACAACTCTTCTCTGAGCAAAGTTCAGCTGAGAATGTATAATTTGCCAATCAGGGTAGGGAGGTCTGCCTTCTATCGTTGCTGTCTCTACTTGATGAGTGTTGCCTTATCGGTGCAAAGTTCTAACTCCAGAGGCTTTATTTCCTTCCCTGGTGAGTGAGTTGTCCAACCGCTGGGCTAGAGTATGAAACTAACCTAAGAAACTCTACATTCAGAACCACCATGGACCCAAAGGAAATGAGCACTGGAGGCATGAGGCAAAGAAGCTCTCAGGAGCAGACCAGGAGAGAAGAGGAAACACAATTACTCAATGGTAAGGAGGCATTTCAGGGAACGGATGATATATTTTGTTGCACAAATGGAAGGGAAATCTTTGCTACAGATAAATTATCTGGGGATTTTCAATAGGTCTCGGAATTAGGCAGTACTATGCAGAGATTAGCATTTTGGGAGCTGCAGCAAAAAGCTTTATATTACTTTACTAGAGAGATAAGTGGTGTCCCCCAAATGCTCTGGAGTTCAACCCCCAAAAGCTCTTACCATTCTGAACACCTGCCAAAAGACTGCAGCACTTGTGGTAAAAGGAATAGTGTATGTTGTGTGCATTCTCCTCAATAAAAATATTCACAAAGTAATTGTAGGGATGGAAGGGATTTTGGAACAGGAGATGATCAAATGTACGTTAAAGAAAGAGGGAAATAGGGGGAAGTTGTTTGAATGGGTTCTACAGAAAGGATGGCAGATGCAATATTTAATCATTTGCATATGTGATGGAATGTAGTAAAGAGCTGCATTCACAGAAGGGAGGGGATGCATTCACAAAGGAGTAAGGAGACAGTTCTGTCCAGACATTATGTGTGAGAGAAAGAGGCTGAAGACAGCCCCTCCCTAATAGTGTATTGTAGATGCAGACAGTATAGTCTTCAGTCTGGCAAGATTCTCTGTCTATAGGTCTGAAACAATAAAGAACTCAGCTGGGAAGAATCACTGCACATCATTCTTGGTTTGGGGCCTGATAGCAAGGAGGCAAACATCAATAAGAAATAACATGGGAAATTATGACAAAAAAGATCAAGAGTTATGCATGAAAAGCCTTTAAGTTAATTTTTGTCCGGAAATGCTAACGTTCAGCCTTCAAAGACAAAACAATTCAAGCATTTAGTTAAAAAGAAACAAGTAACATCTTAATTAATTAACCAGTTACAAAGAAAACATTCAAAAAATTTCATCAGCTCCTTTTTAATTGCTTTTAGAGCTTGTTTATTGGTGTATATTTTCTTGGCTCCTTTCTAAAAAGGTTACTCAGAAATGACACAATTATATGCTTAATATTGCATTTGAGAGAAATCAGGTAAGATATTGCCCAGTCAGCAAATACTGTTTTCTATCATTCGTCTTTGATTTAAGTTAGCTTTTTGCTCCAAGGGCCCTTTTATGTTAGTTTATATACAGGTAGTCCTCAAAATACGATCACAATTGAACCCAAAATTTCCATTGCTAAGCAAAACAGTTGTTAAGTGAGTTTTGCCCCATTTTATGACTTTTTTTTTTGCCAGTGCAGCTGTTAGTAACACTGTTGTTTAGCGAATCTGGCTTCCCCATTGCTTGACTTTGCTTGTAAGAGGGTCGCAAAAGAGGATCTCATGACCCTGATACACCGTCATAAATACATGTCAGTTGCTAAACATCCGAATTTTAATCCTGTGACCATGCGGATGCTGCAATGGTCGTAAGTGTGAAAAATGGACACAGGTCACATTTTATTCAGTCCTTCAGTAACTTCAAATGGTCACTAAATGAATGGTTGTAAGTTGAAGACTACCTGTACTAAACTCTAATAATTTATCAGAGGTATTGGCAATATTCCTTCCTTCATATCTATTAGAATGATAAGATAATGTTATAGGCTGTTTTACTTGGTAATTAAGCAAAATAGAATTCTAGGATAAACAGCCTTCCAGATCTGCTGGTTAAAAGATGTTACTATAGTCTGGAAATCTGCTTTAAGAAAAGGCTACAAAACTGAATAAAACATGCCATATAAAATATTTCAGAAGCCTGGTACAGATAGTTTTGGACCTGCTTTATCCACCCCAAAGGAAAGAGAATGGGAAGAGTGGGGAAACAAGTGGTTGAAATTCGGAGGTAGTAATTTATAAACAAAAAAACCTCTCTACAATGAGAAGATTTCTAATCCAAACAATGAACTGACCTCCTCCATTCGCCCAATGTCAAATTATGTTTTTAAAGTGAAGCTGTTTCTAATTCTCTAGGAGAGGATGAAAACCTGGAGAATGTCATTGCCCACAGCCAATGGAAGAGACACCTGGAGGTAATAATAGATATTATAACAGGTAATAATAAAAGCCAATGATAGCACTGGAGAAACAAATATTCCATCCTAAATGATGAATAGTCAAGGATGATTAAAATGGCTGATTCTGTGTCTCCAGGGCCACATGATCTCTATCCTTGTCATAGAGGAACAGGTACTGGAGATTTACTTGGCCCTCTGGGCAAGGAAGCTTCTGTAATAGATCAAAGAAGGGAAACAACTGGTTAAGTTTAGAACCAGCTCATCTGGGCAATCGGATAGGTTCAGGCAGTAATTCAGTTGAGAGACAGCTGCTGGTTGTTCTCTTGGGTCTTAGTTTTTCAAAGTTTGCAGCCTTCTCCAAGAATAGTTCAGGGTATATAGGGAGGGTTTAGCAATGGCATCGTAGAAATGGGGCTTTCCCTAAAGCTAATGCCTCAAGATGTATAAAATCACCTTGGCTTTCTCACTCATTGCCTTGGCGGCTATTCGGGTGGGGGGAGACCACTTCAGCCCAGCTTTGGGGAAAGCTCTAATTCTACTAGGCCAATGCCAAACCCTCCCTTCTCCATAGTCTGGACATTATCTAACACCAATGCAGCAATGCTGTTTCACTCATGGGCTGGAGTATGATAAAGAGAGAAAAAAAATGTTGTCTAAATGCAGCATGGGAAAGGCGTTACATCAGGCATTGGAAGAAGAGAGCATTGGAAGCAGCAACTGTGCTGGACACTGGAATAGGAGACTGTATGAAATAATGTCATACAACACATTCCAAATAATGCCAATTTAGCTACAAGGACAAGAAAAAAAAACCTGGGAGATATACAGATATACCAAGCCAATCAATGTGCCCATCACCTAAATACATTCTAGGAATCTATTTTGACAGACCTGGGCATCATAAAATTCCCTGTTTTGTTGATAGGTAATGAAGGCGAATGTCCTGGAACAGGTACACAATCAGCTGAGTGATCTCTTGGACAAGACCTTGGAAGAAGCAGCTCATTCCATACCCTGGCATTTGAGGGTGGCCCCAGCAAAGAAGCAAAGCAGGTGAAAGAGGTTCCTCGCAATTGATTTTAGAACAGGGATGGGAAAAATAGAGTCATCCAGAAATTTTATTGGCCTATAACAGGGGAGTCAAACTGCAGGCCCTTGGGCCGGATGCATCATGCTGAAACCACACCCACCCCATTGGCGGGAATGGGAAAAAAGTCATGATACGTCGTAACACATCACGTGACGTTGCGAGTTTGACACCTGGCCTATAACTTCCAGTAGGTCCTGCTGGTATAGCCACTAAGAGGGATGCTGGGAGTTGTAGTTCCAGACCATCTAGAGCAGGGGTGTCAAACTGCCAGACGCATCATCCGGAAGCCGCGCCCACCCCATTGCCGGCAATGGCAAAACCGTCCCGATACGTCACGTGACGTCATGAGTTTGACATGTCTGATCTAGTGGAATAAATGATCAAACTTTGATTTTATCATAGAAAATGCCACGCAGACTGCATGGCAATGCTTTTATTTAGCTAGGCCAGAAACCTCTCTATATGTTTCTTTATCTTTGCTAGCAGCAGACAGTTTTCAGCTAATTACATGACAATAATCGCTAATAAAAACAAAACTACCATTGAGAAGCCAATCCTCACTCCAAGGGCTTGGCTAAACCAACAAGCCTTAAGTAAATTTTCCAGAAGATTTTCAAAGAAAAAATGGACAAAAGACTGTCAAATGCTTTGGGGGGAAAAGTAGCAGCCTTTGACAAATGACAAAAGGAAATATATTCTGCTCCTAAGAACAAGCAGGCCACATTATACAAATACATGAAAAGTTACCATTAGGATTTCAATAATTCCTTTGGTACTTCTGGCCCTGCTTCTGATTGCTAATAAATCTAAGTTCCATAGTGGACCTCTGGTTTTGGCGGCTGACGAGATGGGTGGAAGAAGCTTCTCAGTCCGATTTCACTTTGCCTGGTGACCCTAAAGGGTTGGAAAGTTGACCTGGAGGGGCAACGAAGAAGGAGGGATACTTCAGGAGCCTGGACCAGATAGCGGTCGGTCTGAGTGGACTGAAGAAACCCTCTAAAAGGACGGAGGAAAGACTGCCAGATGTACAAAGCCAAATTCTGATTGCAACTAAAGAACCAACAATCCAGAAAACAACAGAAATGGAACAACTGAATACCAAGACAGAGGACTTAAGTGACCAACAAGTACAGTTCACTGAACATCCAGACAATGAAGCGACAACCTTAAAAATGGAAATGACTTTTTATACAAATCTGAAGAAATTTGAGAAAGAAGAAGACCAGATCGAATTGAAGACAACTATACCAGAGTAAATATGGGGATCTGGGACACTGGGATGACAATTTAACGATTACAAATCGACCAGTTCTCTTAAAAAATGGGCAATCAAATGGTCTCCCTTAATTCAAACAACATGTACAAGAATCGAGGGAGATCTATTTGATGATTAAAAAGCATTGGTATGGAAGCCTGGTTGGCAAAGGAAGAAGGCTAGAATTAGGTTGAAAAACTGGGGTTTTTGATTTACTACAGGGGATTCTATATTGTCAGTTAGAGGGTTAAAGGGAGACGTTGAGATAAGGGGAATTTTGATTATTAGATTTAAAATAGTTGGAAATTAGTGGAAAATAAGGAATTAATTTGTTCAATACCGAAGAATTAGATTTAAAAGGGAAACGAAACCTAATTATTAGGAATATGTTTGAACTGTTAACTAACCCAGGCAATATACATAATGGATTGGAGCCAACAAAGGGGCTTGGTGATTTAATATGGTGAGAAATAGAAAATTTTTAGGAAATAGAATAAGATTATATTCAAGTAGGTAAAAAGTGTATTTTACATATTATAGTTTCTTATGAAATGAGATAAGGGAAATTTTGGTTACCCAAAAGATGAAAATTATGGATATTAAAGGTTAAATTGGAATATTGACCATAAACTAAAAATTAAAAATTAGGTAGAAATTAATAACAGGACATGGATTGTTTATGAAGACCTATTGAGATATGTATAAGCTAAAAATGCATTGATAAATGTAATAATGAAGTTTTTATTGAATTTGATGCAATTAGAAATGTACTAGTTTAAATATGACATAGTAAATTTTAAGGGAAAAAGAGAAGAAATGTTTGATGATGTAACCCAAGATCGGTACCAAAAGTTTCTGTTACTGAACTATTGATTAACCCAGTCACCACGTTGCTTTTTAAATACTCAAATGTAAAACTGGAAAACCAATAAAATATTATTAAAAAAACCCTACAAGATATATTAAGTGAACCGTTGAAAGATGTTTGTAATGGACTTCTGTTGGAGGCTAAACTCCCAACCACATGGATGGAAGCAAATATTACTTTAATACCAAAAGAAGACTCAGATTTGACACAGATAAAAAACTAGAGACCAATATCGTTGCTGAATGTGGATTATAAAATTTTTACTTCAATAATGGCAGAGAGACTGAAAAAATACCTAATTGAATTTATACATCCAGACCAAAATGGTTTTCTACTAAAGAGACAAATTAAAAACAATTTAAGAGTGATAATGGACGTATTAGAATACTATGAACTACATCCAGGAAAACAACTGGCACTAATATTCCTAAATGCTCAAAAGGCATTTGATAATGTTTCCTGGCAATTTATGACTCAGCAATTACAAATAATGGACTTTGGACAGAACTTTATAAATATAAAAACAATATGCAACAAACAAACAGCAAAAGTGATTGTGAATGGAGATTATACTGAGAACTTTGAGATAAGAAAAGGTACAAGGCAAGGATGCCCACTATCTCTATTGTTATTCATTTTCACTCTGGAAGTCTTAAATTTAAATATCAGACAAGATACAGGAATTAAAGGACTGGAAATAAAAGGCGAAACATATAAATTGCAAGCATTTGCTGATGATTTGGTATTTATCTTAGAAGAACCTTTGGAGATGATTCCTAAATTACTGGGAAAGGTAGAACAGTATGGAGAAATGGCAGGACTGAAAATAAACAGAGAAAAAGCTAAAGTAATCGCTAAAAATCTTACAGATAAACAAAAAAAAACAAATGTCAAAAAAACAGAATTACAGATAGTTAAAAAGGTTAAATATTTGGGTATACATTTAACAGCAAGATGTTCAATGATAAAAGAAGATAATTACACAAAATTATTGAATCAAATAAAATTGGATTTGGAAAAATGGAAAAAATTGTAATTATCAATATTAGGAAGAATCGCTACAGTGAAAATGAATGTATTGCCAAAAATCTTATTTTTATTTCAAACAATACCCATAAAACTTGAGAATTTTTTTTCAAGATTTAAATTCATTAATTTTGAAATTTGTTTGGCAAGGAAAGAAAGCTAGAATTAAGATGAAAACGTTACAAGATGCTAAGGAAAATGGAGGATTTGGTTTACCAGAGTGGGTTTTATACTATCAAGCATCTGTATTAACATGGGTAAAAGAATGGATAACTCTTAGAAATAAAAGGTTGTTATATCTGGAGGGACATGATCTACAATTGGGGCAGCATGCCTTTTATGGTATGGGAAAAACAAAATACATAAATATTTCCAAAGCCATTATATAAGAAATGCATTATTAATAGTATGGGAAAAAATAAAAAGTAAAATATATTTGAAAATTCCAGGGTAGTTGTCAACTATGGAAGCATTTGTACCCCCAAATTTGGTGGTCTTTGAAAAAATCTGGACATATAGAGATATTCTAAATTCTGAAAGGAATTTAAAATCTAAACAAGAAATGGAAAACAAGGGCATCAACTTGTCATGGTGGGCACATTTAAAAATGCAAACTAGATATGAAAAAGATGTTAAACTGTATGGATTTTATAAAGAACAAACAGTATTTGATAAGACTTTGTTAACTTCAGAAGAGAAATTAATTAAGACTTCTGGTTCCAGCTCACGGCACTGGCAGTGGTGTCGAGAGAGTTGTCTCTTCGCCAGCTGGTTTTTCTTCGCCGGTAGACCCTGAAGAGGGTTGAAAGTCGCCCTGGAGGGGCGACCACCGTTGAGAAGGCTCCTCGTTGACTGCAGGAGGGCGGCAGCTCCTTCAGCAGCTCGAGGCAGCTCCTTAGGGCTGACGGAGCAAAGATCGCCCAGTAAGATGGCCGATCACTTAGCCGCACCAGCTGAAAGTCACAAGAATATCTAAGCGAAAAGAACCACCGTGGAAGATCTGGGTGAGATCCCTTCCTGCCTCTCTTTTATTATTTACCCCTGTGNCCCCTGTGAAAAGCCCTTCTGGAATTATTTCCCTTTTCTGAAAAAGCAGCATTCGTCTATGTGGGAAGGCAAGCTTGGAACAAAGGGAAAAAATAAACAACTAACTTTAACAACTAGGTTTAACTTGGGACACCTTGGGGGTCCCCAAAAAACCTCTTTCATAGAATTTCAACATTCTATTTATTTGGAGAACATTGTCCTTTTTATTTCTTTAACTGGAAAAAAAAATTATTGGGGTCTGGGAAAAGACTTTATAACTTACTAGGGACATCTTGTGGCAAAAATAGTTACTGAAATTGCAATTGCTGTTTCTTTTCCCCTTTGATTTTGAAGCTGACACTGACCTTCAAATTATCATAAAAGGGAAAAGATAAACAAGCTGAATTGCTGGGTGATGAAACTAACTGTTAGAAATTGTGGAGGTGGATACTGACTGACTGCTATTAAATACAGCCTCCACTAAAAGATTAAAGGTTTTAATAACCACCCACATCTTAACTACAAGCTCACATTGGAAAAGATTCTTGAAACGACTGAGCAAATGGATTCCAGAATAAAAGAGATTATTTGGGGATGACAGATTAAAGCTCAAACCTCAACTGAGCAATCTACAGGCCAAGAAATAGTAGAGGAGGAACAGACAAACATCAAGAGGCCTGTACCCAACACCATACACAATTTAATGAGATGGAGGAACTTGATTCACATCTTAATTATGAATTCACTCTGGAAAAAACCTTTGAAATTACTTACCAAATGAATTTCAGGATGGAAACCAAAGAAATTGTCCCAAAACTGCTAACTGACCCCCAGACTCCAACTGATTTCTTTACAGCTCCAAAAATAATAGAAGAAGAACAAATCAACACTAAAGAGGACTTTATACTACTCTATATACAACCTACTGAGATCTTTGATGATTCAAAAATGACTTTAACCAAATCATATGTAACTTCAAAACCAACAGGAACTGACGCTCAGATACAAACCATTGAGAATTGTGATAACTTTGACAATCAATTACCAATTACAATGTTGGATATGACTGTTTGTGCCAATCAGTTTGACCAAATGATATTTCAAGGAATGAAGGGAGACCAATTTATTGACACAAGGCTCTACTATGGAAACCTGCTTTGCACAAAAAGAAAGCTAGAGTAAGATATAAAAATGGGAGTTAAAACTATATTTATGGATTGAAAAGGTTTTTTAGAGACGTGGACTGATTTAATGCTTAGGATTTAGATTTATAACTGAGGCGAAAATTATTGGTTAGACTGTAGCTTGGAATTGTAACATGAAAAAGGTTTTAAATGAGCTATTAGGATAAGAAATAGAACATATAAGTGAAATAGAGTAAGAATGAATTTCTTGGAATAACATGTTTACTTTAGGTATGATAATTACTTTGTAATGGAATGAGAACAAGGAAATGGATTGTGATAACGGAAGATATGGTATTAGCAAAGGAGAAGGTATTAGAATAGAAATAGTATATGTTTGGGAAATGTAATAGTGTAATTGTTGGAATAACATGTTTATTTTAGATAGTATAATCAGTATGTTATAGAAGGAGGGAAATTAGGGATACCCAAAACGTAAACAATATACCTAGTTAAGGCTAAATTGGAATATGGTAATTGGAAATTAATTAAAGCTTCAAAACAGGATTTGGATTTGTATAGGTAAAATGTCATTGATAATTTTATTGACTGTCTGAATTTTATTTAGAAATGTATTATTTTGAATACGTTACTTTAATTGAGAGAAACAGAGAGGGAACTTTTAAGGAACAAATTTGAGTTGTATACTTATGATTTTGTGGGGTTTTTTTTTTTTTTTGGATAACCGATTACCCCATCACCATGCTGGTTCCTAAGCACTTTGATGTAAAAATTGAAAAATCAATAAAACTTGTTTTTTTGAAAAAGAAATTAATTAAGAAAATGTGTATTTTTTTATTAACTTTGGAAATGGAAAGCGAACAAATTAAAGAAACAATGTTAAGATGGGCAATTTTTTTTGGATATAATATAAAATTAGAAAAATGGCAAAATTTATGGGAAAGAAATTATAAACTGACAATGTCAACTTCTTATAAAGAAAATTTATATAAAATGTTTTATAGATGGCACCTGCCACCAGCAAGATTAGTAAAAAAATGTTTAAAAGTATGTCAGATAGATGTTGGAAATGTAAACATAAGTCAGGCACGTATTA
Organism: Protobothrops mucrosquamatus; assembly: GCF_001527695.2. Taxonomy (NCBI): domain Eukaryota; kingdom Metazoa; phylum Chordata; class Lepidosauria; order Squamata; family Viperidae; genus Protobothrops; species Protobothrops mucrosquamatus. The sequence goes on along the minus strand of NW_015386858.1, from coordinate 1,180,323 downwards.
TCATGTTTGGTGGACATGTGATAAAGTAAAGTATTATTGGGAAAAAGATACATACTTGGTTAGAAAAGATGTTGGGAGAATATGTAGATTTTAAGCCTGAACTTTTTTTATTAGGTATACTGCCAGAAAAGACTAACAAACAAAGCTTATATTTGATTTTACATGTCACAACGGTGGAAAGAATAATATTTGTGCAATATTGGGAAAATGAAGGAATACCATCAGATGAAGAAATAATTTAAAAAATACTAGAATGCGCAAAGATAGACAGATTGATCATTAGACTGAAAGAAAAAGAAGAAACAGAATATTATCAAATTTGGGACTTATTTTACCGATGGTTAGAAGAAAGAAGGAAGGATTAGGAATTAAATATGTATTAGCATATCTAAACTCAGACAGCACATTGGTTGAAAAATTATTATTGTATGTTTGGAAAAAAATTAATAAAATCTGTAAAAAAATCTAAATTACATAAACAATTTAAAAACAAATAAAATGGGAAGGGGAAAGAAAATTCAGGTACCAGTTCCTAAAGTTATGTAGTGGTTATAGTACAGAAAAAAATAAACGGCAAGGCTTCAAATACACAAGCGATGGCTGGTTCTGAAGAAGGTAATACGATGCATGAATTCTGTGAGGTTGTTGCTCTTATTTTGCTATTCCCACCTCCATGCTTGGCAATGTAGTTAAGATGCTGGGTTTGTTGGCTGAAAAACCAGCAGCCCAAGTTCAAGACCCAACGTCACATGAAGGGGTGAGCTCCTGTTACTTGCCCCAGCTCCCGCCAACCTAGCAGTTCGAAAGCATGTAAATGTGAGTAGATAAATAGGTACCACTTTGGTGGGAAGGTAACAGCCCTCCGTGCTGTCATTCTGGCCACATGACCACACAAATGTCTTTGGACAGCACTGGCTCAATGGCCTTGAAATGGAGATGAATCAGCAATGACTAGTGGAGTAATAATTGCAGGGACTCTTTTACCTTTACCCCCCCTTGCTCAGAGATGAGAAGGGTTTTGAGAAATATATTAAATATTACCCGCTTTGAAATTTTATTTTGCAGAGAGAAAGGTCAGCTACTGAAGAAAAAAGTCTTTGTCCCTCAACAGTCATTGTATGAGTAAGTATACCTGGCCATGGTATGAATGAGACTTAGTCAGAGGGACAATGGGCAAAGTAGCCAGATCTCTAAGGCCTCAGGTTGCAAAGGTGACCTGGGGCAAATAACTGATATTCCGCTGTTGATGACAAACAAGAGCTGGAAACAGCCCAATAAGGACTGAGCATGCTCCATAGCCACACAATGCTGAGACTGGTGGGTGCAGGGAGAGTATACAAAGAATAGATACTGTGGATTGGAAACGGAATGAAGTATGTTTTAAAGGATTGGGTTGATTAGTAGGCTAGCACGATAGTACAAAGAGTGATTACTAGCATATTAGAATAAGGTTGTTTGTAGTCTTAGCAGGAGTGAGTTTCCTGCTTGGTCCTAGGGTTCAATTGTGGTCATAAGTTGAGGACTACCTGTATACAACAAGAGAGGGGACATTTTCCCCCAGCCACTTGATTGTTGTTTCTCATATACAAGTGAAACTGCAAGTTTTTGCACAGAAGGCCAGATGAAAATCTTTTGGTATCTCAGGTTTTGTCCAATGATCTTCAGCTGCCCATTTCACCCACCATCTATTGCTTACTTGCTGGCAACTTGTCTCTCTTTTACAGCACGTTGATGGAGGTGGAACATTTCTGCACAATCCATCACATATTTGTGGCCATGCTCTGTATCTTTGTCCTCAAACAAATCATTGGGGATTCCATCGACGAAGGACGGTATGATTCAGAAGAGAGGGCGGGCGGTGGCGGAAGGGCTATCCTCTGATGTATGCTAATGCTGGGGTGAATGTGGGGATAGGGTGCTATTTGTTTTGTGCGAAGGGACACAGTAATTATCTTAAGAACATATTTACCTAATCTTTTGAACTTAGATTCCATCAAAGGTTTGGCAATCTTCTGCGAGTCCCCTGACCCTGCTGCTTTTCCTCCCAGGTGTCACTGTTCATCTACTTGCTGCAAAGGAAATGGAATTTGTTCTTCTCCTTGTCTTTGCGCTCTTGTTGAGCAGTATCCCTTGGGACCCTCCTATGCCTGTCTAGAAATTCATAAGTCTAAATGAGGAACGCCCCTTTGGTGCCACCTTTGCTAGGCATCCAAACACCGTTCTCTATCCTAGTAGCCTGTTTACACAGTTCACTTCTTCTACCCTCATTCTGAATGAAAGTTGTTACCTTTTGGATCTTTCTGTACCAGTGTTTGTGGCTGAACGTATGTGTTGAGTCACATAGTATGCATCTGCCATTTGTTGACATGGTTTGTATTTGTACTATATTCCATTTCATTTGACCAGTGGTCAATAAATTGATTAAAAAACTCAGGATAAATTTACTATTAATACAGGAATGGAAAAATATAGAAACCAGGAACAGTGAAAGAGATTACATGAAGGAAACTAATCCTTTCAGAGAGGATGGGATCTGCAAAAACCCAAACGGCCATGTGATGATGGCAGAATGATATATAAATATTTCTCTGTGCCACCCAGCTCTCAGATGGATTTTGTAGTCCAGATCTAGTAGCTGTAGGAAAGGAAGTCATAAGGATCCAACCATGGTCTGGTAACCAGGACCAGAGGTTTCGTCTTCCAACCTTTTGGTCTCATGCTGGAGCCCATCCTCAGGGAAATTTTCTCTCTCACCGGAACACAACAGAGATGCCTCACTAAGAGAATTCAAAGCACCATTAGACCCTATATTCAACAGAGCAGAGATGGAAGAGTCAGAAAAACATGTCATGAGGCAAAAAATATCGGCAATGCTGGTCTCACACAAACCAAACAATATGCTCAGCCGAACAGAGTGACACACCTTGAAAGACATGGAAAAAAACACAAACACACATTCTGGTGAGAGAGAGGTTCCCTGAGGATGGACTCCAGCATGAATCTGAAACTTGAAAGACTAAATCTCTGGTCCCGGTGACTGACCCTGATTGATCCTGCAACATTACCTGGGACATGAATATTTGCCTTCATTCATGGGAAAACATAAGGTCTTTGATCCAATCTCCATCTGCCTACTAAAAACCGGGTTCTGGCCATTATTCCAGCCCCTAGCCCATTTCTTGAAATGAGGAGGCTCCCTCAAATTCAACATATTCTGCTATCATCTTCTGCTCATTGTAGTGTTTATCTGTTTTTAATGTTATATGCTGCCAAGAGCCATTTTTTAATTGGGAAGCCTTACAAATGAAATAAATCATCAAAGGAAAAGAAGGAGAAGGCAATGTCCATGACAGGCAACGCTTCAGTTGAGGCTGCAGCATGAAGCAGATCAAGGAAGGAGCCCAACAGCAGACAGAGAGCCAAGTTCAGATTCACAATCAGGGAGCTAATGGGGCCTCTTTCAGTCAGTTGATCCATCTCTCAGCTTTCACTGGGGATAAAATTAAGAGGAAAGTCCAAGTGTTTCACCTTGAATTTTCAAAAAGGGAGATTTACATGGAATACATAAATGTCTTATACAATAACATAAGCTCCACATGAACTGAAGGCCAGCTGAGTAGAAAGTTCAGGGGGGCAGTACCCAAAAAGAATTAGACATTATTCTGCCAAGCGTGTTGAGTAATGTTCCTAGTGTGACAGGCACCTCAAACACCTCGCCATCCTCTATTCCTGAGCCATTGAAATTGTGCTGGGAACCTTTTTTGTGGACCCAATATTTTAGGGCAAAGATTATGAAACCAAACAAGATTATGAAACAAAATGAGAGAGACTGATCATAATTCTTTTAGTTGGGGAAGGGGATATTCCTTCATTTTAACTCTGATCTGTCTATTTTGAAGAGTTCATTGAAACTTTCATGGGTTTACCTCCTCAAAATAGCAGGACCCATCCTCTTCACTTTTTAGCAATTGTACCACTGAATATTGGGGATGCCCCAAAGGAAGCTCAAGGGGTTGCAGTAGAGGCAGAGGGGCATGGGTCACCTGGGGTGCTTATTTTAATTTGAAACATCCTTATCTTTTGGGCAACATCCTTAGAGCTCCTTTTCTTCTTTGTCTTCCACAGTCTTGTTTTGGATTTCGATCTCATTATCAGAGGCTTTCGACAACTGCCCACAGCACTCTTTGCCTGGCTCTGCATGTTCCTCTACACCTTATTTGTGCCCTACCAGGCCCTGCAAATATGGTCAGGCTGCTTGAAGATGACCAGGTTCCCCAACCTCTTGACAGTCACCTTGGTGGTGCTGGTGCTGCTCTGCCACACTGCAATGCTGGGCTTCTTCCCCCTCTATATCCTTCTCTCCTGTGATTTGGGAATTGCCTCCCATTTCATTGTCGTCCTTGAGCAGGTATGGCACTGGGCCAGCACAAAGAAAGTTGGTAGAGGGGAAAAAGATTTCTTAAACAGCAATGAGGGTAGTTAAGATGAGGTTGGATTTGTGAAGGAACTCTGGTTGCCTTAGAACATCTCAGTGTGGAAAACATAGATAGCAGCAGGTGCTACAAATTGACAAAAAGGTCCATGAAGTCCATTGGTTCATGATATCTGCACTTTCTTTACAATTTCCCCAAATTTCTCAGACTGTTTTGTATGAGGTAATGACAGGAAATTTGGGATATCGTAAGTTCTGTGCTTTTTGGGTACCAAAACTCCTTTCTGGGGAGCACAAAACACACCAAATGGGTTCACGATGCTCTTACATGGTGGCTTCATTCCCAGGCGGGAGATTTTTTTGCAGAAGGAATTTCAAGCCTTGTAAGATGTTATGATAAGGGGCTCAATTTGAATGATGATTATGTCAAAAAGTAATGTAATGTTGTATTTTTCTAATCTGTATAATAAAAGTTCTGTATCTGCACGTGTCTGTCATGGATAACCAAATGGAGGTTTAGTTCCTAATTGCCCTCGTATGTTCTTGTTGCAAATTGGAAGACTAGCAGATTTCATCCAAGCAAGACAATGAGCCGAAAAATCAGCAGGCAGTATAGCTGACAGATAGCCAAGTGCCATTTCTGTCTGAAAAGTCTAAACAGACAGAGTCTGGAGCACCAGGGGATCCACCATGGGAGCATTAGAGACCTCGTGGATCACCCCATCCAGCTGAGCTGATGGGTGCAATTCCATTCTTTGAATATCCACAAGGATAATACCGAAGGACAGGTAGATGGCATAGCAGAACACTAAAGTCCCCTGCAAGAATATCTACATGATGTAACTTCACACTGTTTCATTGCTCATTTCCCCCTCTGGCATAGATGCGGTTCCTGATGAAAAGCCACTCATTTCTGCGAGAATCGATGCCCCCTCTTCTCCATGCCAGGGACCAAGTTGGTGAGTTTGACTAGGAGGCCCTTAGTGATTAATACGATGGCTGTAAGTTGTCCCCAGAGTCCCCAAACTGATTTTCCACCAATGGCAGCATTTTAGTTGTAGCATAAGCTAGTCATCCAACCATTGGCCTCCAAATGCTAATCACAGACTTTCTCAACTTATGACTGCTGAGGAACTATTTGATTACATTTTCCACTTTCCTGTCAGTGATTGGGTCATGTTAGATGCTGTAAGTAGATTTTAGGTATATCAACATGCTAAGAATAGTTATATGGATGCAAAGCAAAGGAAACCTCTTGCTTGGATCAAGTACACTTCCCCACATCCCTCACCAAATCACAGTTTCTCCTATTTGCCAGGCTTCATTTTGCATGAAGAGGTGCAAAACATGGGAGATTTATTTATCTATTTATTTATTTATTTTTCTTATTAGGATACAAAGCTGAATTCTGCATCCTGTATCACACCTTAACTATAGTGGGTTTTGCAGCTACTTTTTGTAGATAAGTATCTTGATAAGAAGGGCCGTGGTTAGAATGCCATATTGCAGGATAATTCTGCCGACTGCTAGAAGTTCGATTCTCACTCGCTCAAGGTTAGCAAAATGAGAACCCAGATTGTTGGGGGGCAATATGCTGACTCTGTAAACCGCTTAGAGAGGCTGCAAAACATTGTGAAGCAGTATATAAGTCTAAGTGCTACTGCTACTGCTATCATCACGTACACATAAAGCTCTGCATTCCTCCTGCTGAAACGTTATGCAGAGATAAGATGCCTCCACTTGAGCCGTGACCAGGGGGGCGTTCTATCAGGTTCGCCTGATTCACCAGTTGCGACCTTTTCTGGACCGGGACGCCTTGCGCACACTCACTCATGCTCTCGTCACCTCCCGCCTGGACTATTGTAATGCTCTCTACATGGGGCTCCCTTTGAGGAGCACCCGGAGGCTTCAACTGGTCCAGAATGCGGCCGCGCGGGCGGTGTTGGGAGGGACTCGTCGCTCCCATGTAACACCGCTGCTGCGCGAGCTGCACTGGTTGCCAGTGGCCTTCCGGGTGCGTTTTAAGGTGTTAGTTACCACCTTTAAAGCGCTCCATGGCATCGGACCTGGTTATCTCCGAGACCGCCTTCTGCCACAGATTCCCTCCCATAGACCGGTACGCTCCCACAGAGTGGGTCTCCTCAGGGTGCCGTCGGCCAAGCAATGTCGGCTGGCGACCCGCAGGGGGAGGGCCTTCTCTGTGGGTGCCCCCACCCTCTGGAACGAACTACCCCCCGAGATCCGGACGATTCCGGATCTCCTTACTTTCCGCCGCGCCCTCAAGACATGGCTTTTTCAGCAAGCGGGCCTGGCCTAGGGAGGATTTTAAATCGGGTTTATTTTAGGTGCAATTTTTAAATAGTACAACTTTAAATATTTGGTTTTAATTGGTTTTATTTCGGTGGGGTTGTAGGCGTGTCTATGTTTTTTAATATGTTGTGAGCCGCCCTGAGTCCCGTTGGGAGAAGGGCGGGATATAAATCAAAATAAATAAATAAATAAAATAAATAAATAAATGTGTGCTCCAGGGCAACTATTTCTTCAGTGTACAACACAAACTGTACTTGTCCCTGTGTACTTTCAATAGTTCCTTTGCTTCTTACTCCCACTCCAGGGAAGATAAGCCCTCCTGAATTATCAACGTACTTGTATTTTCTCTTCTGTCCTACTTTGATCTACAGAAAGAGCTATCCAAGGTAAGTCCTAGCATATCATCCTTGTATTTTTGGGCTGCTTGGTTTCTCAGCTGTATCAGAAAAAGAGTGGGCAAAACAGGCTTCAGTGTCTACAGCCCATGCCCCTAGAGCAATGGTGTAACCATTGTATTTCCCAAGAAAAGGGAACTGCACCCGTATCACATCTCAACCCAATCCCTACTCCTTTCCTTATAGAGATCCATACATCCGCTGGAGTTACGTCATCCAAAAATTGGTTGAGGTAAGTAAAACACATTAAGTTTCCATTAGCTTGTTGGTTTTATCTGGCCTCTTTATGGATTAGAAATGTGCTTGGACACTATTGGATTTTCCCACAAGACTGAGCTAAACTGGGAACCCTAAGGTATCTTAGGTGGCCAAGGTAGTAAATAGCAATAACACTTTAAGAAACCCTGAGTCATTAAAGGCCACCATTTAAATTTTCCAGAGTTCTCTAGCCTTGAGTGAATTATAACATTTGTCCTGAGTCATGTTTGATGCAAAAAAGGTCACTGCCCCTAAGAGATGTACAATTTAAAATTTTAGACACAATGTACATATTTTCAAACATCTCCCAAAGGAAAACAAAAGGAAAAAGGGTTTGAAAGAGAGTAGAGTTAATGGAACTTAGAGCCACTCAGCAAGTGAGTGGTACAGAAATCTATGACAGGTTGACTAAAACTAAAGAAAAGGGAGGACAGCATTTGGGCATTGTAGGAGATTAAAATGGCAGCCAAATCCAGCTTTTGAAACCATAGATGAGAAGAAGGTTGTTCTTTGTCATAGCCAAGGCAACCAGTATGCCTTTCCAGAACACTGAGATGCCAGTGGATCACTAAGGTAGTATTTGTTTTCTCTGTTTCACAGTTCCTGGCGAGTATATATTTTATGAATTTCCTTATGAAATACTCCTTCATCCCTATGTTCAAAAATATGCATAAGCAGCCCTTCACCATCAAAATCCTGCTACTTTCCATCTTTGATTCAGTAGTACCTGGTATGTGGAAACAATTATGATTTTATTTGTGTGATGGGATTACAGGATAAGGCTGATTTATCACATTTTAGAGAAAGTGAAGACGTACAAGAGGTATTTCTCAACTGACAACCATTTGTTTAGTGACGTTCAAAGATACCACAGCACTGAAAAAAGTGACTTATAACCATTTTTCACACTCATAACTAATGCAGCATCACCATGCTCACGTGACCAAAATACATGCCATAAATACTGGCATGTATTTATGATGGTTGCAGTGTCCCGGAGGGTAGCACAATTACCTTTTGCATCCTTCTGACCAGCAAAATCAATGGGGAAGCCAGATTCACTTAACCACTGGGTTGCTAACTTAACAACTGCAGTGATTCACTCAAGAACTGGCAGGAAAAGTCACAAAATTGGGCAAAACTCAACTGTCTCACTTAACAAAAGAAATTTTGGGTTTAGTTGTGATCATAAGTCCAGAACTACCTGTAGCAATTCAGTGATACATTGTAAGCCTTGTTGAATATCTTTGGGTTGCAAGATGGGCAGCATATAAATTTAATAAATAAATAAATTGTTACCTCATCCCACAGCCCAAGATATAGATGATTTTGGATTATATGTAACACCCACAGAAAATGATGAGGTAGATCTGGCAGTCTGCTAGTTTTATTCATGATGAAAGTATGTGAAATAGAACAAATGTCCAGCAAAGAAGTCTTTATGAATTCATTGTTGGATAATTCTGTTTCCTGTAAAAGGTCTTTAGCAACCGGTAGATACTTATTCTTTTCTTCTGCTTTTGCCTCAATTATTCTCCAAGTGCCATGCGCTACGCCTCTTTGAACATTGTCCTGTTCAGATTGTCAAAGTCCATCATCTTTCCTTGCAATACGGGGTATGCAAAAATTCTGTAGACATGGGAGAAAGCTGGAGACTATGGTGCTGCTCATAAAATTCTACTTACCAAAAATACTATCTTACTTTACTTCTGAAAAACAATTTTGTAGTCCTGGTTGCAAAGATAGATTTACAAGGCAGCTGGCAATGGGCGGCTGAAACCTTAGGAGGCAGCTTAGTTGCTGCTGAAACACATGACTCATTATTAGATGGTACAGTTAAACAATTCTATACAGGATTTTCTCCTTCTGTAAAATTATAAGAATGCATAATGCAAATTGGTTGGATAAATGACAGAATAAAATTTTGCATTGTAGGAAGTGAAATCTGGTCTGGTTCTTATTTCGAGTTGGGAGAAAGACACAGAAGAAATGAACTGAAGCAACTGCAGTTGGAAAAGAGATCTCCATTTCAGTGACAACAGCATTTTTCTGGGGTGGCTGACAAATTAGAGATGAGAGTAGATGGGCTTTTATACAATTTGGGGGGCTTTGTGATTGAGATGCCTGTTCATGTCCTTTATTATTTTAATGACTGTTGCCAGATTCCTATGGGGTCATGTAGGGGTCATGACTGGCTCTACAGGCAGAAGTGGAAATGCAAATCCCAGGTGTTTTGTTGTCTAAACTAATCTTGTCAGTTTCAGCTCCTTGCCTATTGTGCTGCTTATTTGGAGCTGTTGGCTGCCCTTTGTTTATGAATAGAGGGGCCTGGCTTTATGAATGGATACAAAATACCCATTCACAAAACCTAGCTTCTTCAGGCTTCTGGTTGAGGCTATAGCAGAAAGACTGTAGGGGGAAATATTCTATTTTGCCTCTTTTAATATTCTGTAGAATATTTTATTCTGGGGAGGAGGGCCTTCCCATAGCATTTTTATAATATATATATAATGATTGTGCAATTCATCTATTCTGATCACAGAATTGTGAATAAATAGGTATAGGTTTTTGTGTGTTAGGATAATTATATAATTTTAGCAGTGCATTTGGATTCTAGATTCTTTGATTATTTGACTGCAGACTTTTCTCTGCCTCTAAAAAAGAGTGATTTATATTAAACCTATCCTCCTTCCTTGTAAAAATGTGAAGCTATTTTCCCTCAGTTCCCAGCTAAAATCACTCATAGGTGTTTACTGAATTATGGAGCTAACTGCTGCCTTCAGTTCAAACTACACTAACTGCCTGCCTCTTGATACTTTGCACACATGTTGAGAACAAGATCAGTTTGGTATAGTGATAAAACTGCTGGCCTTGTAACTAGTTTATGGTGAATTCTAAACCTGTCTTAAGCATGGAAGGCGGCTAGAGACTTTGGGCCAGTCACCTGCTCACAGCCCAATCCACATCACAGGATTGTTGTGAAGAAAATATGGGGCAGGAGTTGTGTATGTAATAGAGGTGACTATCTGTAGCTCGGGTGTAGGATAAGGGTGAAGGTATGTTCTCTGAGCTTGTGGGTTGGTTCCCGAACGTTTCATTACCAGGCTAGGTAACATCTTCAGCAGAGTTTAGGGAATATCAGCGTCAGTGTGCCTCTGTTTATAAGGGCTTCAGGTATGAGTGTGTCAGGTGAGGGTTTTGTGATGGGTTTTGTGATGAATCAGGTGACAGTCATTAGTGAGATTCTTGTGATGGGTCTAGTGATGAGGAGGTCACATCAAGTCAAAGTTATTGAGAGGTGAACAACTGGTGGTGGTGGCTTGTGTGGGTTGGTTGAGGGTTGGTGCTGTCTCTGATTGGCTGTGTGGTTGATTTGGATTTTAAGGGGTTGGTAGGCTGGTTGTGGATCCATATGTCTATTGGTGGAATTGCTTGTGGAGTGCCAGTCTTTGATGAACTCACGAGCACGGTGGGTGATAGCATGGTCGATGGTTTTTGTGTTGCTCCAATTGAACTGGTTCTGTTTGGTGTCAGCGTAGTAGAGATTAAGGATTTGGAATTGTGGCATTTGACTGCCAAGCCAGGGTTCAGTGAACCTGGTTTTAATTGACATGATGTTTGTCCCACATAGAATTGGTTGCAATTGTTACAGTTGATTTTGTAGATTACATAGATTCTTTCATCCTTCTGTATCTTGTCTTTGGTTCTGGATAATCCTGGTGGAATGTGGCTATGGGTTTGTGGGTTATTGCTATTCCTAGGGTTTGGAAAATTCTGGCTGTCATTTGTGACACCGCTCTTGTGTATTGTAGGGTTAATGGTCTCTTATGGTTTAGGTGCTGTGTGTTGGAATACGAAGTTTTTTGGATAGCCGTTATGGAGAAAGACGTTAAGCAGCTATTTCTCTTCTGCTTTTCCTAGTGTTGTGGTACTGCAATTTGTCCTGGCCCTTCTGAAGAAAATCTGATCCATGTGCTTGGGTTTGGGGTAGATGCGGGTTTCCAGTTCTCTATTGTCTAGTCTCCTTATGTCGATGTTGAGGAATGGGTGTCTGTTGTCTGTTTCTTCTTCACATTTGAATTTGATCCCAGGAAATATGTTATTGAGTAGGTGGTCTGTTTCTTCAATTTGGGAGTGTTTGATTATGACAAATGTGTCATTGACGTAGCATATCGAGAATTTTGGTAAGATGGTCAGTAGAGCTATGGATTAAAGCTTGGAGAATGAACCTTCACTTTCAGTATTGTGTATGTTTGCCACCTTGAGTTATATATTCAAAAGGTGGGTAAAAATATAAAAATAATAACAACACTTTCCTGCAAGAAGAACTGGTAAGAGCACAAGACAGACAAATTGTAGAAAATGAAGACACTAAAGTGTTCTGACACTTTAGAATTAAAGCAGACAAGCACCTGCCACACAACACTTTATGTTAACAATTATTGATAAGACATAATTCATGAATGAAGGCAGATATAAGTGTCCCAGGATAATGTTGCAGGATCCAATCTGGATCAGTCACCCGGACCAGAGGTTTTGTCTTCCGAGCTTTTGGACTCGTTCTGGTGCCCATCTTCAGGAAACTTTCTCTAGCCTAGGCTAGCATCCAAAAGCTCGAAAGACAAAACCTTTGGTCCCAGTGACTGACCCAGATCAGATCCTACAACAAAAAAGTCTGGATAGTAGACATTGTAGTACCTGGAAAAAGCAGAAGAAAAGAGAGAGAACTGGAGAAAAATCACAAAATATAAAGGCTGCCTTTAGAACATTGTGGCCAAAGAAAGCACAGATAGTACTAATAGTAATAGGCACCTTGGGTGCAATCCCAAAACATCTGGAGCACAACTTGAAGACCATCAGCACTGACAAAACCACTATCAGTCAATTGCAAAAGGCAGCTTTGCTTGGACCAACCATGACCTGGATTATTAGATATTCCACTACGATGCTAACCTTTAAAAGTCTAACCTAAAAGTCTACTTTGATTTGCAGTCATCTGTCTTAAATCCGTAAGAATAATTGCATTTTTAATCTCTGGGAAGAACTGATGTATTTCTTTACCTCTCTTATTCAGGGATAACTCTGGGAATCATCATCCAGTATTTCTTCCTGCACTGCTGGCACAACATGTTTGCCGAGATCCTGCGCTTTGCAGACCGTTCTTTCTACAAGGTGATAACAAGGAGTGGGGGAGGTTGCAAGAAAGATACGGAGAGTCTGGATTTCATTCCTCATGGATATACTTGAATGGTCCATTGACCACTCCGTGAAGAACTGTTTGCAAAACTTCCCAAAGAGTTCTGAGATGTTATGGCTCTAAAAGAAAAGCAAATTTTAACTTGCTGAAACAACTGTACTGAAGAAACTGACATTAAAGTCTCAAATTACTTGTAATCAAAGTAATAAATATAGGTGGTCCTCATTTAGCAGTTGGTCACAGTTACAATGATGATGGTAAAGTAAAGTTATGATCAGTCGTCACATTTACAATCTCTGCAGGTCTGTAAAGCAAAGGAAAGTTGAAGTCAGATTGTAAGCATTTTTATATATGCTAATTGTTTTAATGGGCTTGAAAAATATTTTACTTTTTGCTTTTATCATATGGCACCAGAGTCACTTCAGGTGCGATAGGCAACCATGTAAATTTGGCAATAAAGAAATCTGACAAATAAATAACACAACTGTTTCCACTTAATGACCACTTAACCACTTTGTTGCTGCTCTCAATTGTGGTCACTAAATAAAGACTGCCTGTAGAAACTGCCTGTATGTTTAGGGACTGTAAGAGAGATCAAATAACATGTTCTGAAAGACTTTGCAAGATCCCACATGATCCCACATCATTCATCAGCCTTCCCAATTGCTGAAATCTCACCTTTCATGACCCCCTTGCCCCTCAATTTCACCACTTCCCTAACACCCAGTTGCACCTGCTTGCTCTCCCACACCCAACAGCAGCCACTTACCTTGCCTGTTTGGGAGTTGCAAATTCCTGCTGGTTTTCCCACTGACTTAGTGATGGAAATTCTAATCCCAATTGCCCTTCTAAGTCGAGGATGATCAAGAGTGGATTGTCCTTTTGCTTGCCAAAAATACAGGGATGTTCTAGTTTCATGCTATTTATTCCATTCTCCCTGCCTAGGACTGGTGGAATTCCAAATCATTCTCTGGATTCTTTCGGACATGGAATGTGATTGTACACGACTGGCTGTACTACTACATTTATCAAGATATTCTGCGGGTAGGTAAGGTTGTAATGGGCTATGAGAAAAAACTTTGGGGCCAGGAGGAAGAACTTCAGACAGGTCAATGCTCAACAAGAGATGCCTAAGCCCACAGCAGCAATTGGGGGTAGAAGAGCATCTCAGAAGGGATTCTCTCTTGTTGTTCAGAAAATAAAGGCCGCAAAGGAAGGAAGTGCTTTCAGACCTGCAAGATTCTATTAGTGTAACCTTACAATAAAAGCACAATTATTTGGTTTGGTTTACTGTCTGGAATACCTGAAAGTACTTTCAAGCTTACCAAACCCACCCTATATTATCCCGTAAAGTAGATCTGCTGCGTGTAATCTCTCTATGCCTGTCTTCATTGTTTATTGGTAAGTACCAAGATGAGGTCTCATGTGCTCCTTCTCTTCCAGCTGTTTGGAGGGAGAGCCCGAGGTGGAGCTATGCTGATTGTCTTCCTTCTCTCAGCGGCTGTCCATGAATACGTAGTCACCTTGGCCTTTAGCATGTTCTTTCCTGTCATGTTTGTGCTATTTGCCACAACTGGAGGTCAGTACTCCCTCAGGAAATGGACTGAACCTTTACTCAGAGGATTCAAGCAAGGCCGGTAAAAAAATAACGTGGCATGAATTGCTCCTGGTGAACCTTCTTCCATTCTGTCCTACCCTCCTCTAGTTTTGGGTTTCCACACTTCCCAAATGGTACACACTCATGTTCCTTTTGATACATTTTTTTTTACCACTGGGAGGTGGAGTTGCTCTAAATTTATTCAAACTATATGAAGCCAGTGGTCAGAGTCTTGTGGTGGGTCTTGTGATCCATCTAACCCTAACCCATCACAAGACCCTCACCTTATGTGACCCACACCTGGCCCATCACAAAACCTATCACAGGACCCTCCCTTGTGACCCACACCTGAAAACACGGAGACCTTATAAACAGAAGTACACTGACACTGACATCCCCTAAATTCCACTGAAAAGGTTACATAGCCTGGTAATGAAACCAACAAGCTTGGAGAACGAACCTCCACCCCACCTCATGTGCTCCAGATTTATTATTATTATAATTTCCAGTATGCTCAGTCATCACAGCCTTCGGACATCTTGGCTACAGAATCCTGGGAATTGCTTGCCTCAAAAGTGGAGCTTCCTAAATTGGGAAAAACTAGCTAAGGAAAGATTCAGGGCATTATCCTCCCCCACCCCCACCAGTGTTTCTCATTCTTGGGGACTTTAAAATGTGTGAACTTCAGCTCCCAGAATTTCCCAGGCAGCCATGTGCATTGTATTATTCCCTCAGATGGTGCATTGTATGCTTAGGTTGGAGGCTGCTTTTTCATCCCTGAGAAAATTATTTTGGTGTTGTATTTTTTTCAAATTTTGCTGGTCACTGACTGAGTAAACAGTGGTTCTTCCCTGAGAAAATTAAGATTCTTTACTCCAACAGGAGGGGAACAAATAATGTCAAACAATTTTACAAATTAAAAAGCAAGAGCAAAGAGCAAAAACAAAATTAATAACTGAAAAACAAAATGTTGCTATTTCAGAAGTCCAGTTACAATTCCAAAACAGATGCAAGGACTCTTTTATCTGCGTCCTGACCATGACTAAACTTTAGTCATAATCAGGATGCAGATAAAAGAGGAAGAGGGAAATAGCCTAGGATCTAGGAGCAGGGAGTTCCATCTACAAGGGTATTGCTTTGAGAATTGTCTTTCCCAAATTATTTTACCTCCATAGGAGTAGGGATGAGGCATACAGTATTGTCTTATAATTAACATGGGAATTGCTGTTATTTTAGATTTGGTAACGAAGAATGTTTCTATTGCAAATAATAGTTATTAGAAATCAATAATTATCTCCTTGGCTCAGTGTGATTGGAATATATACAATTAACCCTTTTTTTGTTTGTTTTCATAGCGTTGCTTAACTTTACTCTCAATGATAAGAGAAAAAACCCTGTCTGGAACATCATCATATGGATATGCCTCATTTTGGGCATGACGACCATTTTCTCCTTATTCAGCCATGAGTGGTTCGCACATGCCCACTGTCCACTCAAGGAGGTGAGCAGACAGTCTACCTATGCAGAGTTAGAATAAGTCTTGGGTTTCCTCTTCATGTTATTTTCCAAGAGGGTCAAGCCTACTAGTTGGCATATATCCCAGCTGCTAAAATTAAGGTAAAGAAGGTGGGGAATTCAGAAACACCAGGAACTTGCAGATAAAATTGTTCTAAAGCTATGAGCTGATTCTAATTCTGCTGGTATTGGCAATGGCTAATGGCAGCTCAGGGGATATAATCTGTACCTGTATCTACTAATTGGCTTGACTGGCTGACCGATCAACCGACTGACTGGTTGATATGTGCCATTAAGCTGGTTCTGATTCCTAGTGACAGCATAAATAGATCTTCCCTATGTTGAACTATGCCTACCTGTTCTTTCAAGTCTGCCAACGGGGCAGTCATAGCCGGTATAATTGACTCCACCGACGTTACTACTGATCATACTTCTCTTCTCTTTCCTTCCTTCTTTTCCAATGTTATATATTCCTAGCGTTATTCACCTGTATCTATGCTAGCTCGTAAATAAATATGTATTTGATTTTTATCCTGCTTTTATTTCTGGTCAGCTCAAGGCACTATATATATATCTAATGCTTCCGCTTCCTATTTTCCCAACAACAAACCTGTGAGATGGGCTGGACTGACTAGACCCAAGTCACTCAGCTTACTTTCATCCCTAAGGGAAGCCTAGAACTAACTGTCTCCTGATTTCTAGGCCAGTACCTGAACCACTACATCAAACTGGCTCTTAACTTTAAAAATTCTATCTCATCACTATTGGGAAAAACAAGGGCTCAGAATACTTATTTGCATGTATTTGGAAACTACAGTAGATGTTATTAAAAATGAGAGCACAATGGTTTCAATTTTTGTTGTTTTCAGATATAAAGAGAGTGATAAAGCAGAGGAAAAAATATCTGTAATTTGACTGGAACAATTTAATTAAGACTTGTTTGATTATTACTTAATATTACTTTATTAAGATTATGCCTGAATCACCTTTGGGCTTTAAAACATTAAAATACTCCAATCAATAAAAAAAAATAAAGAAAAAATAATATTTCACATTGGTTGCACTTAGGGGGCATTTCAGTATGTGAAAAAAAAGCACCTGACTGTTATTGATACATGAATGCTGCAAAGTCCTCATTGTTTTATTTTCACTTCATTCCTTTTCATTTTATGGAGCCCTGGACAGGAAAAAAGACCAAACCAAAGGTCCATTGAGAGCAGCAGATACGCCCAACCTGTTGCCAACCATGCATGCTGGCTCTGATTGGGAATCCAGCACATTTTGGGGATCCCAGGTTCCATAAGGTTTTATTGCAAGATTCTGTTCTACAGCCTAGTCAGAGATGCTCACTTGCAGGGAGTCAAAGCAAACCTTTCTTCTTTCTCCTCATAACAGTAGCTGCAAAAGGTGCTCTGCAACATGCAGTATTGAACATTCTGGATCTAAGAGCCTTTGATAAGTAACATCCTCCAAGTATGGGCTACCTTGAGTTGCCTCCAGGAGTTGAAGGGCCTGAGAAGCGAAACTGCCAGAACCAGATCCTGCATCCTGGAAGAGGCTAGGCCTGCAATTCAAATCTCTCCAGTGCTGCCTTCGACCTTGCTGAGACTTTGGGAGTATTGTGCTAATGGGCTCCTGATTGTATTGGAATATATGTATATGGTTGATCTTGTTGACCCAGATCTAAGCATGTGATTAGCTGGAATTCTTGTATTATTTTGTCTGATGGCAGTTCTTTCTCTCCTGCCTATTGTCTCTCTTTTGACGTAGTCATCATTTTCTTTTTTCAGAAGACCTTCTGGCAGCTAGTGACTCCACGTTCCTGGTCTTGCCACCAATAAGCAGCTATTTCCAGCCTCCCCTATCCTACTTTGCTTCAAAAATGACTTCTGACAAAGACAGCACATTACTCTGCTGCTATGGCAAGAAGGACTCTCAGCACATCAGGCCTCTCCTCCACTCCCTCCATGAAAAGCTGTATTTGGCAATTTCTCACCTGAGGGTGCTAAAATTTGGTTTGCAGGTTCAAAGGCTCTCACTTAATGGAGACAAAGAAATGTAGCATTTAACAAAACATCTATAAAGATCCATGCTGTGTCAAGTCCATGGGCCTTCTTGGTGCTCACTTTCCATGGGAAAACGGTTAAGGAACATTTGTAAATGACAATCTTTGATTGCCTCCAAGACTTGCAAAACAATCTCTCTTTCTTAACCTATTTAAAAGAAAACACGAGAGCTCCACCATGAAATGTAGGTTATCCACCTCCTAGCTTTAATCCAAACTCTGTTGTTTTTAAATCAATAGGCAGCTTTCCAGATACTGGTGAAATCCAGCTCCCATTAGGTCCATTGTTGAGGAATGATGGGTACTTAGAGTGCAACAATACCAGAAGTACTGCTTATATTTCCTACCATTAGACTTTCATTCAACATTTTATCTCTAGCAGTGAATGAAAGGAGCCTGACGTACCACCAGCAATATCCATTCAATGGCTACTGTATTGTGTGAATGATTTTTGAAACTATATTTGGAGAAAAGGGATTCCCAAACCACACGAGAATAGACTGCAATATGAAACAAGGGTAAAGCCACTTGTCACCATGCCATGTTTCTCATCCAAGAAGAAATACAGTACAATATTTTTTAAAAAAAAAAAACCTTTGATCACAATCCTGGTGGTGCTTTAATTGTTTCTCTCAATGTAACAAGAAAGTGACATCTTTTGTTTCACTGCAGAGGCTGAAGCATTGTCTGCAGAATATTAAGATGTGTGCAGAGCATTAAGTCATGTGGATTTTAATCAAAATGATGCTAAATAGGCAATCAAGAGAACATTCTTATTGTTTACACTAGATTTGTTTAGCTGTTTCTACAATTATGTTTTTAATATTGGAGGAAAGGGCAGGCACTTTGAATAAAAGTGTGTTGATGTTCATAATTACATTTGTTGACTTTGGCTATAACTAAACAGAATTTATTTGGAGAAAGTGAACGTTTTGCTTCAGAGACTCGACTGGAGGAGGTGGATTTACTCAAAAACAGCTGGCCTCTTCCTACATCCAGGACACTATTTTTAGATTGTTGGCTTTCAAATGACTACATCCAACATTACTAGACTTATGAAGAAGACCTCTTCTGCACCCTCTGTTGGACAATCTAGCCCAACAACCCAGGGATCTATTGAAACAATGTTGCAGTGTGAGAAAATAAACACTGCCCAAAATGAAATGCAGGCCTCACTAAAATTGATCCAAGAGATGATGCAAAAAAATCATGAAGAGACACAAAGTAATTTTGAGATATTTAGCAAAGAAATCTTGGATATAAAGGCACAATTTGAAGCTCAACATCAAATGATTATTAAAAATGAACAAAGAATTCAGAAAATGGAAAATAAATCAGAGGATATTGATCAAAATGGAAATGTTATCACAAGAAAATGAAAAATTAGAACAAGCAAATCAAAATCTAGAAGGGACAGTTGCAATTCTAGAAATGGAAAAGGCAGAACACTATTTGAGATTTCAAAATATGCCTGAGGACAGAGAAGAAAACATAGCAGATGTGATCACTGAGCTTTTACCGGAAGCTTTGAAGGCAGATAAAGCAGGGATGCAAATGGAGAGAGATGAAACATTTCAAATGAATTCAAGCAATGCAAGGAAGAATAAACTACCAAGAGATGTATATGTAAGATTCATAAAGAAAACAACAAGAGATGTATTACTGAGAAAAGTGAGAGATGAGCCATTACAATATAAAAATAAAGAAATCGTGGTTTTAAAGCAGATACCTAAGAGAGTAAGAGATACTTGAAGACACTACCATTTCTTAACTACAAAGCTGATTGCAAAAGGCATAAACTTTAGATGGTTAATGCCGGAGGCATCTTAATAAACTGGACTAATACAAGATATCGACTGGATTCAATTTGGAGGACTTCAAATCAAGAAACTGAGCAATTCTAGATGAAGGAGTGCAACAACTATACAAGTAGGAGAACAGAAAGAGAAAGACAAGCAAGAAGGTGAAGGTGAAGGAATGGCCAGAGAACAGAGAATTATGAAAGAGATTAGACCTAAATATAAATAATGGAAATGGAAATGGAGAAAGAAAATGGAATCTTTTCAGTGAATGTAAATGGACTAAACTTCCCATCAAAAAGAAACAATTTTTTTTAGGAAACTACAGAAATTGAACATAGATATAATTTGTTTGCAAGAGACACATATAAAAAAACAACCACAAATTATTGGAATATCGAAAAATTGGGAAACTTTACTATGCATCAGCGCATTCAAAAAAAAGAAGTGTTGCTGTATGTATTAAAGAGACAATAGATTCTAAAATGGTGTTCTCAGATGAAGAAGGAAGAATTGTAATGGTAGAAATATATTTGCACCGAAAACAAACACTGTTAGTGGTAATTTATGCACCAAACTATAACCAAGAAGAATTCTATCAAAGCCCAGATAGAAAAGTGATAGAAATGGAGTATCCAAATATCTGTCTAGTAGGAGACTTTAATGTGATAGTAGATGGAACAATTGATTATAAAAGCAGTAAAACAGGGGAAACCGGAAGAAGATTACTTAGTACATTTTTTGAGATGACAGACGAAATTGGAATACAAGACATAGCTATAACATATATGGCAAAGAAAAATAAACAGAGAAGACAGCATTACGTATTATTAAAATTAAAATTTGGAAAACTAGAATCAGAACTAAAGAAAAATCTGCAGAAAAAGACTTTGAAAAGAGAAATGGAAATAATAAAACATAAATTAAATTTATTGGACTCAGAAAAAGTGGCAGAGCAGATAAAGAGAGCAAAACAGATTTTTTTTGAAAATGCAAATAAACCAGGAAGATGGTTAGCTTATAAACTTAAAAAACAGAAAGATAAGAAAATGATATACAACTTGGTACATGGAAAAGGCTGTCCACAATTTAAAAATGAAGAAATAAAAAAGATAATTAAGGAATACTACAAGGAAGTGTATGACAAAGAGGAAACTTCAAGAGAGAGAACCGTTCAATACTTAGAAGGAAATAATCTTCCAAAACTCCCAGAGACATTTAAAACCACATTAGAGGAAAGAATTACAATGATGGAAATATCAGAGGTTATAAAGAGACAAAAAAAAATGGGAAAACACCGGGTCCAGATGGGCTACTGGCAGAGCTATTTAAAAACTTACAAAATATACTAAGTGAACCATTGAAAGATGTTTGTAATGGACTTTTGTTAGAGGCTAAACTTCCAGCCACATGGATGGAAGCAAATATTACTCTAATACCAAAAGAAGATTCAGTTTTTACACAGATTAAAAACTACAGACTGATTTCACTGCTTAATGTGGATTATAAAATTTTTACTTCAATAATGGCAGAGAGACTGAAAAAATATTTAGTTGAATTCATACACCCAGACCAAAATGGCTTTTTACCAAAGAGACAAATCAAAAATAACTTAAGAGTGATAATGGACATATTAGAATATTATTAACTACATCCAAGGAAACAATTGGCACTAATATTTCTAGATGCCCAAAAGGCATTTGATAACGTTTCCTGGCAATTTATGATTCAGCAACTACAAATAATGCACTTTGGACAGGACTTTATAAATATGATAAAAACAATATATAACAAACAGACAGCCAAAGTGATCGTGAATGGAGATTGTACAGAGAGCTGTATGAAAGGCACAAGGCAAGGATGTCTGTTATCCCCATTATTATTCATTTTCACACTGGAAGTTCTAAATAGAAATATCAAACAAGATACAGAAATTAAAGGACTGGAGATTAAAAATATAAATTACAAGCATTTGCTGATGATTTAGTATTTATCTTAGAAGAACCTTTGGAGATGATTCCTAAACTACTGGGAAAGATAGAACAGTATGGAAAAATGGCAGGATTATAAATAAATAAAGAAAAAACTAAAGTAATAGTCAAGAACCTCACAGATAAACAAAAAAAAAAAACCCCAAATGTCAGAAAAAACAAGAGTTACAGATAGTGAAAAAGGTCAAATATTTGGGCATAAATCTATCAACAAGATGTTCAACAATAAAAGAAGATAAAATTATTGAATCAAATAAAATTGGACTTGGAAAGATGGAGAAATTTGCAACTGTCAATATTAGGAAGAATTGCTACAGTGAAAATGAATGTATTGCCAAAAATTCTATTTTTATTTCAAACAATCCCAATAAAACTTGAAAAAAAATTCTTTCAAGATTTAAATTCATTAGTTTTATAAGATATAAGATACAATATGAGAAGGCTCCCGGTGGCGAGGCTTCGCCGAAGGATGCTTTTTTTTCAGCCTCCTGCCCGGGACTGTGTCAAAGCTGTCAAAACAGCGCGGATCAGCTGTTTTGTGGCTCGGAACTTTCTCCCCGGGTGAAGGGGAGAAAGTGAGTTTGGTTTGGATAGGGGTAGAGTTCCCTAGTCCCCCCAGGAGTGATCCTGGGGGGATGAAGGTGAGAACTCCCCCGGAGTCCGGACCTCTTCTCCGCAGCTCGGAGCGTCTTCGCTCCTCGGAGCGAAGCTAGACGTCGCCGCCACTGCTGCTACTTTGTATCTGCTTGTGAGTAACTTTTGAACAGACGGAACCTGACAGGGGATTTTTACTTTAGTTAAAATGTGACTTTAACTCAAAGATTTTATTGGGATTTTTGTTACTTGCTATAAGTGAAAGTGAGAAGAAAATGGTCGCGGAAGCGCTGCTTCTTTTTAACAAAAGGAAAACTTTCACTTTCTTTCCGGTTGTGAAATGATGCATTTTAAAGGACTTTAAAGAATTTTTCTTAAGTCAAGCTTTTTTAAGTTCATACTTGCTGTTGTGAGTTTTAAAAATAATTTGGCAGAATGGCTGCAAAACGTACTGGAGTTTCTGCATTGCCTAAAACAGCTATTTCTTCTCCTGTTGTGCAAGTTGAACAACAAAAACCTAGATCTCCCCCACCAACACCTCCTCCTTCCATTACACTTAAAGATTTACAAGAGGTCTTAGCTAAGTCCTCATTGCAGACTGTGAAACAAACAGAAGAACTTTTGGATAAGAAAAATCAGGAACTTTGTGAAAATTTATCACATATCTTTCAAGGACTTGCAGTTCATATTGATCGTGTAGAGGGACAGGTGGATGAATTAGTAAAGAAAATGGAAGGAACAGAGGATAGACTTGAGAAAGTAGAAGAAGGCGTGGAAATTCTTCAAAATGACATGGTAATGTCACAATACAAAGAAATGGAATTTGCTCTGAGAATTAGGGGTCTTAAAGAGGACTTACAAGAGAAACTTAAAGAGGAAGTTGTTACAGCTTTGGCCCTCGTATTGAATTGCAACCCAGAGGTGATTTGTGGAGAAATAGAAAATTTTTTTAGAGTGAATTCCTGGGTTGCACGTCAGAGAAACCTACCTAGAGATGTGGTTGTTTATTTTACTACAGGAGTACCTCGTAATGAAATTATACAGCTCTTTTATCAGCAGAGATTTCAAATTGCTGCACAAGATATTATACTTTTAAAAGAAATACCTTCTAAGATTTTAAGAAGAAGAAAGGATTTTACTTTTTTGACTCAGGAGTTAAAGAAGCGGCAGATGCCTTTTAGATGGGAGATTCCTTTGGGTATTGTGTTAAATTTTGCGGGGACCAGATACAGATTAAATTCTGTTCAAAAAGCTAAAGATTTTTATTTGTCAGTCCTGAAAGCTGATTTGTCACCATCATCGACATCTAAAGCACAGGAAGATTTGATGGAGCAACTTGTTGTGGAATTGCCTGGGGCCATGTCATTATCTGCAGGAGATCTCCAGAAGGAGCAAAGGATGACCTGTGCTGCTTATAGGCGTAAAGAGAGAGAGCAACAAAAAGAAATTGTATCTATAACATATCCACTGCCTTCGGAGCCAGTGGGAGGGGCGAGGCCAAAGAGATCTGCAATGACAGACCTGCAGGGAATGCTTAGCAAGCTTCATAAGCCAAAGGATGGATAGGTTGTGACGCTGGAAGTGAGACTTTATTATGGAAATGGAAGAAATTAGTTTAATATTTGAAATAATATAAAAAGGATTATATGTTTGTAAAGAACTTATAGTATTTTGAAAGATGCAAAATATTTGATAAACTTAAGACTGGGATTTTATTTTACTTTTCCAGCTGTGAAGCAGGAAGTATTGACTTAAGATTTTATTGAAAGTATAGACTTGAGAGGGAAGAAAGTGAAGGAAAAATTTAAGTGTATAATGTAAGAAAAAAATTATATAAAGTTTAAATGTTGAAGGTGGATAGATTATATTTAAAGTATGGAGTGAATAAATATCATATAGTTTCTGAGTAGAAATATTGTTTTTACTTATTTTCTTTATTAGAGTTAAAGTAGGTATATATTGATAGTATTATGTTTGTTTAGTTAAATTGTAATTTAGATATGGAATGGGATGTGTTTTAATCCTGTATCTGGTTCCGGGAAACGCAGGGGGGGAAGGGGATTATGGGAATTATAAAAATTAATGTATTTACATGTTATAGGTAAATAATAATTGTATTGATAACAGGAGATGCTCGGCTGGTATCCCAAATTGCACTCGAGGAAGTGGTTAGAAAGGAGAGGGGACATAGGCAGGTGGTAAGGAGGAAGGAGGAGAGGTTGTGGGTTAGAGGGAGGAAGGATAGGAAAGTGGATGAGGGCGGAGGCAAGGCGGGGACTGCCGAGCGTTTCCGACAATGTATTGACTTGGATTGTGTTTTTTTTTGTTTGTGTATACAAATGGATCATATTGTTACTTATTGTTTAATTATAAAAATCAATAAAAATTTTATTTAAAAAAAAGATTTAAATTCATTAGTTTTGAAATTTGTTTGGCAAGGAAAGAAAGCTAGAATTAAGATGAAAATGTTACAAGATGCTAAGGAAAATGGAGGTTTCGGACTACCGGAGTGGGCTCTGTATTATCAAGCATCTGTTTTAACGTGGGTGAAATAATGGATAATTCTTAGAAACAAAAGGTTGTTATATCTGGAGGGACATGATCTACAATTGGGGTGGCACGCTTTCTTAAAGAAACAATGATAAGATGGGCAAAAATTTTGGGGTATAATATAGAACTAGAAAAATGGCAAAATTTATGGGAAAGAAATTATAAACTGACAGTGTCAACTTCGTATAAAGAAAATTTATATAAAATGTTTTATAGATGGCACTTGCCACCAGTAAGATTAGCAAAAATGTTTAAAAATATGTCAGATAGATGTTGGAAATGTAAACATAATTCAGGCACATATTATTATGTTTGGTGGACATGTGATAAAGCAAAGAGCTATTGGAAAAAGATACATACTTGGTTAGAAAAGATATTGGGAGAACATGTAGACTTTAAACCTGAACTTTTCTTACTAGGTATAACTCCAGAAATAATAATAATAATAAACTTTATTATGGTCGTAGACCAGCAATAGTCATCACTTTTTACAATATATTAAATAATAATAATAATAGTAAAAATAGTACTAACATTAATAGTAAATAATAACATCCCTGTTAAGAAAATACATGTTCTCAAAATGTTAGGGTCACTCCCTAGTTTACGTGAGTGGATAGCCGATTAATGTGTGAGTAAATATAATGTTCCAAACATTATTAGAGATATCTCCCAAAANCTCGCCTACATCGTCCATATAGGACGACTCGGGAACTCAACTCCTACCCCGGGCAGCTCACCTATCCCCTTATGCCCAGGGGAAAGGTATCAAGCCGTTTGACAGCTGATGCTGGCTGTCAAACCGGCTTTTACGCAAAACAGGCGGGAGGCAGCAAACAGCTGCGACCGACGAAATCGCCTGCCACCGGAAGTCTCTGTAACCAATTTTTTTCTTGTGGACATTGCCGCAACACAGTATTTTGCCACTGCATGCATGATAGAAGGGTTTGAGTCTTGGAGGAGAAAGCCTACATAAAAATTGTCTTCCCTCCCTGGCAATCTCTCTAATAAGGGGAGAATATATACTGTCCTATAAACTTGGTATAGCTCACAGTACAATAAAACATGTGAGATATCTTCGACTTCTCCTTTACCACATATACATACCCGTTCTACTATTGGTGTTCTCTTATACCTGCCCTGTAGGAGTGCCGAGGGAAGAATGTTAAATCTGGCTCTGAAAAAAGCTATTCTTTGTTTTGGGAAAGTCAGATTATTCAAATATCTTGCTGATTCCCACACACCCTGTATGATTCTGTCCCTACTGTGGCAAGGCAACCTATTTAGTTCTTCTTGGAACTCCATGTCCTTTATTCTATTGGATATTACTTGCTTTGCTTGGTCAAAGCCTAGGGACATTAAGAATATCGAAGAGAGCCCATAAGAGCCCAGTTTATGATCTGTCGCCTGCTTCCAGGGGGAAGGAAAGTTGTCAGTCAGCACTAACGGGGACAATCCCTCTGGAAAGAAATGCATTTTAAGCCAGTGAATGATCATCGTCTTCCAGGCTCTTACCTGGATTTGGGGCATGCCTGTCTCAATTCTTAATTGGGCATTTGGGGTTCCTTTGGGTGCAGCTAAGATGGCTCACAGGAATTTGGTTTGTATGGTTTCCAGCAAGTTTTTCTTTGCAAGGATTCCTGTTTGTGCCCCATACAGAATTTGCGCCAATGTTTTGGCCTCGAAAAGTTTTATGGCAGCAGGTACTAATTGACCTCCGCCTGTGTAAAAGTAATGTTTGATTGCATTTAAGGACCTATTGGCTGCTTGCAATGTGTGATCCAGGTGTGCCTTCCATGTCCCTTGCGAGTGGAAAACCACCCCAAGGTATCTAAATGTTCTAACCTGTTCCAAACTATGTCCTTCTATTTTCCAGGAGTATTGGCTGGGTCTT